>NW_027397070.1:54339307-54383204 GCF_003265705.2 Callorhinus ursinus
AAAAGAGAAAGAAAGAAAGAAAAAAAGAAAGAAAGAAAGAAAAAAGAAAGAAAGAAAGAAAGAAAGAAAGAAAGAAAGAAAGAAAGAAAGAAAGAAAGAAAGAAAGAAAAGAAAACTTCCTTGTTTCCGTTTTTACCTCAGAACCTATAGGTGGTTTTTTGGTTTGTTTTGTGTCTGATTTTTGTTTGTTTCTTGGTTTAGAGTCTATAGACATGCTTCAAATATAACAAAAGTAGAACCCAGATATCTATTTTGTATATTGTCATAAGGTTCAGCAACAAGGAAAACAAAACTTGGATGGGAGATATAGACATAAAACCTATTAGAATCGCCAGTTGCTATTGAATTAGGTGTGAGGACTTTCAGATGCTACCTCAGATCAAATAAGACTTTATTTTCTATTGTGATATTAACTTCTAATTTGTTTTTTTATTTTTTAAATTTTTTTTAAAGATTTTATTTATTTATTTGACAGAGAGAGAGATCGCAAGTAGGCAGACAGGCAGGCAGGCAGAGGCAGAGGGAGAAGCAAGCTCCCTGCTGATCAGGGAGCCCTATGCAGAATCGATACCAGGACACTGGGATCATGACCTGAGTCAAAGGCAGATGCTTAACTGACTGAACCACCCAGGTGCCCCAACTTCTTATTTCTGAATTTCTAATCAAAATACAACTATTAAAAGACATAAAGTGTGAAGTCTTTTCTCTGAGGTCATCATACAATTACCAAATCATCTTTCACATACTCAGAAATATTTATGGAAAAAAAGCCCAGCTCTTGTTTGTCCTGTGCATTTGTTTCTGTTTACTTACACAAAGATCAGCCCATTATTATTTTTGCCATTTATATTCATAACATAAGATCTGTTTTGTAAGAAAATCATGCCGTGATACATGGCCTCAATATGATCATCTCGTAGCTGTTGGAGGTGGGGGAGGGGTAGTAGATCAAAAATGTGGATCCTGTGAACCTCTGGTCGCACCTTCTCACGGCAGCTTTACTATTTTTATACCTCTGACCTCTGGTTCCATGACCTGTATACACTGTGCATTTGGTAAACTTTCAGAAAATAACATCAAATGAAAAATGATTTTTGTTCATTAAATAATCATTTCTAATGGCTATTGTATGAGGAAGAGCATGACATTCATAGTCTGAAACACTATTTGATTCAAGGCTTTGGAATTTAATTACTACAGCCAGGTAAGTCCATCTTTTCAACTCAAAGCGACTTATTCTACAAAATGGCAATAACGTGGGCTAACTCACGAAATAAGGAAAGTCACATAAGATAATGTAGATAAAATTGTTTTTGAAATAGTACATTGCTAACAAATGCTAGTCATGGTGTCTTTATATGGCACAGTATGCTATGTAGTGTGGTAAACATAAAATAGTCAAGATAAAGTTCATTGCAACAAAGAACTTACAATCATGATTTGAATGAACTTGGGAGTCTATAAATACTTATTAAACTTCTAGTATATGTTAGATTCTTGCGTCCACACTAAATGGTCTCTAAGGATCTAAGCAATTCTCCTATGAGATATCTACAAGCTTTAGAATATAGCATTTGTGATGTCTTTTCTTTTTTGCTCTTTAGAACCCTACGCTTTCCTTTTCTGCTTCTTTTAAGAAAATAGAATAAACAAACTATCATTACATGTATTTCTATATTATGTTTGCCATTGATATATTAACTCATTTATTATTCATTATTTATATATTAATAAATATTACTTTTTAAGATAATGGAAAAGCAATCCATCTAATTAGTGAACATACCAGTAATCTCTCAGGCTCTCATTAGTCTTGCACTCAGCAAAGAAAGTGGAATATGGAGAGTGGCATGCAGTTTGTACAAAGGAGGTGCAGGTGTGGAGACAAACCTCCTATTTTGGTTTTGAGGCATTTCTCTCTGCTCTTGAGTTCCCCCTTTGAACTCCCTTCTCCCTTTGTATTTCCATATAAAATCGCAGCTAAGCTCTTTTTGGGAATCCTTTTAAGTAAAGAAAACTGGTTTCCTATTTTAAAGTAATAAGTTCTATTGTCCTGATCCTGAGTCAGAAATAAATAAGAGATTGGAACTTAGAATTTGATTCTAAAATACTTTCTCTGTGACTCATACTTCTTTCTTTTCCTATTTAAAGATTTAGCTGAATACCTTTATTTAAACAAATCAAGAACTATATAGTACTAATATATTATGAAACACAACAGTGGACTTGGTGAATATGTTGAATTAAAGTGGGCTCTATTCTGAAGATGTTAGTGTAGCCCATGCGGTACTGCCAGAACATTAGCTTGACTGATTCTCCTACCTAGAGCCTGAGAGAGGAAATGTATATATTTTTGCTGGCTCCCTACATAGTAACAAGACTTGAAATCCAGTCATGACCTGCTTTGTAAGGTACTCTGGTTTTGTAGACCTTTCTGTTTGTCCTTTGGAAGTGGTTTGGATCTCTCTCTGCTAAAAGTTATTTCCGTTTTTCATGTTGAAGAAAAGGTCCTCCAATTTCATTGTGACATTTACATCATCTAATAGACATCTCATTGCTAAAGTAAATTTGTACATAATATATCTCAGCTTTAGGGTTCTTGGATTTTAATTAGAGTATGAAACATAAATCAGGATTTCAAGACACAGTGGTTAATAGAGCTGTCCCCTTGCTTTCTATTAGACTAACAGTGCCAATCACAATATTCAAACATAAATATGCCAAATCCAGCTTGTTCTTGGGAAATGCTTCTCAAAAATATTCTTTTATTTTGCATTGGGTAAAGGTAGGATTTTCAGCAGTTAGATATTCTGCAGCAAAACGTGCATTAAAGTGCCCTACTAAAAATAAATTCAAAATCTCTTTGTTATCTCGCTTCATCCTTTATTGCTTTCATATTACTGTGTGGTGTGGTGAGCAAAGCAAAAACCATGACTTGTGGTATGTATGTTATTATCCACTGTACTTTTAGGGACTTTAAAAACTTGTTTGGCTTTTATAACACATTTAACTACTCACAAATACATGAAAACATACTTAGATGTTGTAGTTTCTAAATTTAATGGTGACTTTTGGAAAACCAGGGAAAATGTGGAACACTGGCTTCTAGAACAGTCTGCTAATGTTTTCAGTTACATTCTTAGGCAGCTAGACACCCACCAAATGCAGTGGTGTACAAAGAACCACATGTATTTAGAATTATCAGTAAGACAAATAAAGCATCCAACCAGGTAGCAAAAGCTTAATGAGAATCATTTACTTCATACATATTTTCGGTCTGTTGTGGTAAAGAAAACTCTGTTCTGTGGCAATGTTAAACACTAAAGCACAATTGGTGTTAATATGCCCATGATTTTCTTCAGACAAGTAAAAAATACTGAAAATATCTTCTTTTTAATAGTGCATTCTGTTTTGTTTTGTAAAAAATTTCTTGAAAAGTATATTAGACAATATCACTGTATTGTTAATGTAAGTTAACTTTGATGAGAAGATTAGAAGAATAGAGAGAGGCAAAGGGTCATTTTCATACATTTCTTTGTATATTTTTGAATTGTTAAATAGCATACTTTTGGGGCACCTGGATGGCTCAATTGGTTAAGTATCTGCCTTCAGTCATGAACCCAGGTCCTGGGATCGAGCCCTACGTTGGGCTCTCTGGTCAGCAGGGAGTCTGCTTCTCCCTTTCCTTCTGCTGCTCCCCCTGCTTGTGCTCTCTCTCTCTCTCTCTGTCAAAGAAAATGAATAAAATCTTTAAAAAATTAAATAAATAAATAGCATATCTTTGAATTTTTTTAATTTAAAAATTCAAACTTATTCATATATAAGCATTGCAAAATGAAAGAGTACATATATTGATTTTAACATACTAGAAAAAGAAATTCTAATTAATTATTTAAATCAATTTTTTTTTTCTAGATTTCCTCCTACATGCTAGTGAATGTGACTGGTACCAAAAATATATGGTTCAATAATTAGCACAGGACAGTCTTAATCAGTGATCTTTCAGTCTGGTAAGAAACACTGATGAGTAAAATTTGACTCATAGGTGTGTCAGAATTGCATTATTAGAGGTATTCGTAAGTGTTTAGGAAGCACAGAGGAAGAGGATACACAGCAGGTTGGGGATTCAAGGAAGAGGCAGTGACATCAGCTAGGTTGCTGTGCATCATGGGATAGACGTGATAGGTTGAATACAAAATGGAAGGACAGTCTAGACAGAGAAGAGTGTGTGTGAAGCATGGAATGGAGAACAATATTGCCGGCAACTTTTTAAGAGCAAGTTGCTCATCTCAGAGTGAACTAAGAAAGTACATTTTCAGGGAAGTGATAGGGAACGAGACTGCACACATAGATCAGAGTCTTTGTACATTAACTGAGGATCTTATATTTAATCTTGGGCCAGAGTGTGAGGGATTGGAAAAAACAGAAAGTTCAAGCTGAGCGTAAATAATCAGATTTACCTTCCACAGTGCCTGAGGATCACAGCCAACTAAACTCCCAGCATCTGTCTGCACTTCGTCTGATGCATTTAATGTATTGTAAAATAGATTATATTTAAAGTATTGTAAAATTAGTGACAATTTCAAATACTTGTGATGCGACTACCTGGCAGATTATCCCAGTGAACTATTTCTTGTCTGCAAAGGATTATCTGTGAACTCTTAAAATATGTGAGCAAGGTAATCCTAGAATCTTATTTTGACTTATTTTGGGGCTACTCAAGCAAGAAAGAGATGGCTCAATCAAAGGAAATCATTATATGGGCATGGATAGGTTTAATAGAAATAGTAATGAAGCACTGTAGGTCTAATAACAGTGGACAGAAGTTAGCATTCACTGGGGGCCTGGGTGTCTCAGCCAGTTAAGTGTCTGACTCTTGATTCTGGCACAGGTCATGATCTCGGGATTGTGAGATTGAACATGGAGCCTCTTGAGATTCTCTTTCTCCCTCTCTCTCTCTCTGCATTCTGTTCCCCTCACACATATAATCTCTCTCCATCTCTTAAAAAAAAAAAAAAGAAATTACCGCTGACAGTTCTTAAAGGGGAAGGAAAGGTGTGATTAGAACACAGGAAGAGTACTTATAGGGAAATGCCACCTGATAGGAGTTTTGGTCTTTGGCATAGGGACACAGCCAATTTGTAGTGATCTTGCAGGGATACAGTCAGGGTAATATGTACTAGACCTTTTAGAGTACATGGGTGTCTCAGTTGGTTAAGCATCTGACTCTGGCTCTCGTTGTGGTCTCAGGGTCATGAGATCCAACTCTGTGTAGAGCTCTGTGCTGGGCATGAAGCCTGCTTAAGATTTTCTCTCTCCCTTTTCCCCTGCCCTCTCCCACTGTGCTCATGCGTGTGCATGCTCTTAAAAAAAATGTACTAGACCTCTTGTCCATTCTCTGAATTCCTGTTGGTACCAACCCTTGAGTAACTTGAAGTCAGAGCGCAAAAAGCTCTTTTGTGAAGAGCTGGTCGGCCACGTGGTGGTCCAGCAGTGTGAAAAAAGTGGAACCAATCTGAAAGGGAGAATGGAGAAAATCAAGCACAGCACACCTCTGTTTATCAGTCAGTGATTGTGTTTGGAGCACCCTATCTTAGAAATGTTTCATAGAATGCTAGTTCTATAGCATGCTAATTATTTCATTTGAGGAATATTCAAGTAGTCAAGTATGATATATCAAATGCAATTAAAAATATGTCCATACAGCTGAGCCATTCAGATCTTTAATATGCTAATGTGCAATGTACTCCTCCAAGTGGGCACAGAACATGCAATGTTCTTAAATGTATCTGAATATTAAACTCCCTTTTAGATTTTAAGATGGAAGGCTACTTTGGAGCTTGTGAAGCTGTTGCTATGGTTTAATATTTGCCAATTCAGGGAAAAAAGTCACTTGAATAAATCTTTGAATTATTATTTTCATACTGATTCAGTGTTGACTGTCTTGAAAGATTCATCTACCACAGCTGTCTTATTTAAAATACTTAACTTTTTTTTAGTTTGTCTCTTTCATCATGGAAGACATCTCCTCTCTGGCCAGATCTCATTGGTTCCTGGAAATATTAAAGTTCTATCAAAAACTTTGTGTGTGCACACTATTCTCCAATTTGATTTGAAATAATATTTATAAAAACTTCAAAGTTATAAAGTTATTTTTTCAAAAATTAGATGCTTTCAGTCTTGGGCTAGGATTAGGCAGGTTTTTTTTTTTTTTGCCTTTACTTATTTATTTTTTCTGTTAACATTGTGTCTTTTAATAGAAAAATCTCTTTGACAGTTTAACTGCAAATGAGTTATCTAAGAATAAAGATCATGGCTTAATTTCCTGGATGTGGCTGTGGAATCCTTTAGGTATTTCCTAGTGATCTGATCCTCCAAATCTCAAGTGTATGTTGTCTTGCTTATTTTCCTTTCCAATGTTTACTTTGAGGCCATTCTCACATTCTTAATGTTCTTAAAGGAGAAATATGTATACCCACTATGCTTTTCAGTGTAGTTTGAGCCTTTCAATATGAGAAGAGAAACTGGAATGCAAATTACAACGTTAAGGAAATGAGGGAAGGGAGTCAAGGAAGCTGCACAATTATACGCAACAATTTGAGATAATTCATAAGTCAATATGTCATATTATTTTAAAGTATTTTGCAAATTTGATTACAATAACAACCTTGACGTGATTTGTAGAGGATAGTTGGTCTGTTTGGTCGATGACGGGTACACTTATCTTTTGCAGCTAGAGCCTCATTTGGCATCTTGAGATCACTTGCAGGAATGCAAAATAATTTGAGTATTCTGTCCTTAGTCCTCTTACTCTTTGTGCCAGCTCTCATTCCACTGAATAATATGATTAACTTAAATGGAGCACCATGCATTCACAGATTTAAATTTTGGTGTAAATTTTTATTCTAAGAATAAATGAATATTTTGAACTTACTGATTTTTCTGTTCCCCTTTTTGATGTCATAACTGATTTAAATGGAAAAGTTAGGGTAGAAACCATAGATTATTTTAATTAGATTATTTATTTTAAATTTTGAGCATATAATACAGCTCTTAGAATATAGAAGCCTTAGTTAAATTAAAAAATATATATTCCTGGTTATAACTCTGTCCTGCCTCATGTAAAAAAAAATTAAAAATGCTAAAAAATAGGAAAAGATAGTCCAGTATCACTCATTCCTAAGTAGCATTTCAATGCTCAATATTTACCCAAGAAAGTATGGAATTTAGCAAAGGATGAGTGGAAGGAGAATCTTTGACTTGTTCAAGAGGTAATATGTTATTGAAGGGGATGGCGCATCTGTGACTGAAACAGATTAATTTTTTTTACAGAAGTGCATTATCGTTTATGATGTACAGATTCTCCAAAACTAAACTATGAGTCGTAAATCCTTCTTTGAGCATTTTGAATTCAGGTCACTGAGGGGTGGAATCATGGACCCATGCCACTATAAATAAAATGGAATTGGCATGTCACCTGCTAAGTCATAGTAGGGTGCAGTGCTCCAGATGATGCGGAGTGACTTCTTCGAAACATCATTTTTGACTTAAATTCACTTGCAGAATATTTTCATAACTCCTTAATTAAGAGAACAAAATAAAACATTTTAAAGTTACAGTTGCTGTTTTTGCTTTTGAAGAATATTTTTCATCAAAAAGATGTATTAGAAGATAATTACATTAAAGCTTTGGAAGTTTATATATGAATGTGCATGTGTGTATAAAAATGTAAATTGCTTCTGCTTGGTGTAAATCAATCATTTCTTTATGATAAATACTGCTGGTATGCTTTTGGTGTGAAAATGATTATGTCATTCTTGATTTGGTGTTATAATGTATTAATCTCCTGTGGATAATAGGCTGCCCACTGTCTAAAAGACTGCTCCACAGTACATCAAAAATTGCAATCAAAGCTCTTTCTCCAAAAGGAAACACATAAAGCTAAAGTGGTCTGTGGGCACCTGTTCTCCATGTGAGAACAGGTCAAGGCCATCACGTTGGCTCATATTTAAGCTTATAGTTCGCAATGGGACACAGTAAAGGAGTAAGAGTATTTGTTTAATAGAGTTCTCAATGGAGCCTGATGTTAAAATGTACACACACACATATGACTTTCATATCTAGAGAATTAGATCTTAATTACAAAATGGTTTATCAAAATATCTAATGTCAATATCTTTTTTAAGAGTTGATAAACATGGTTGTAAGCGATGGTGATCCTTGGAGTTGGACAAATTTTAGCATAGGATTACATAATATTGATGCATTAGCTTAATCATAATATGAATAACCATGTATGAATTCTTGCCATGTGCCCAGTAATACATTAAACATATTATGAAATTGTCACACACAATCCTCATAGCAACATGATGAGATGTTTTACAGATCATAAAATAAGTTGGAGATAGTTATATGTTAGTGAGGAAAAAATCAAATAAAATTTAAACCCAGTTCTGTCCAACTATAAAGTATGTGCTTCACATCCTCAGTGGTCTACGTTCTTCCAAATCATGTAGAATCTCTGTGTTTACCTCTTTGCCCATAAATGTGAACACCATTTCCTCATGCAAGGCTCATGTGAAGAGTAGAAAGGGTACATATAACAACCTTTGCATAGATTCTGGTACATAACGATCTGTTAAAAACAAATTGTAACTGCCATTACTTCAATAGTTTTGGAAAGGATATTTCCTTTAAAGTAATTAACAAATATGATTATTATGATTTTGTTGTAGTTAAATTGACAAATTATTCTCTTTCAAACTGGATATGCCATCCTTTAGAGAGGTAGTAATAGCCTGCCTTGTTCTCTCCCTCTGCAAGCAAAGACAAGTGGTTGAGATTTTTTTCCTTAAGGCTCCATTGCAGAAAAATATTATAACTAAGTTAGATAATGAACCATGTGAAAATGATAAAATTCTTAGAATAACAGATTAACTATTAAATTTGACAAAGGGTGTATATTTTAAATAAATTATGTGCCAATTGTAAATTTTTTCATCCAAAACTTACCTGTTCTCTGGGCGCCTGAGTACCTCAGTCGATTAAGCATCAGACTCTTGATTTCCACTCAGGTCATGACTTCAGGGTCATGAGATCGAGCCCTATGTCAGGCTCCACACTGGGCATGGAGCCCTCCCTCTCTAAAAAAAAAAAAGAAAAAAGAAAAAAGAAAAAAACGAAAAAGAAAAAAACAAAAAACCTACCTGTCCTTGATCTTTAAATAGGGCTAATCTCAGGAAACAAACTGAGGGTTGCTGGAGTGGGGGTGGGGTGGGAGGGATGGGGTGGCTGGGTGATAGACATTGGGGAGGGTGTGTGCTATGGTGAGCCCTATGAATTGTGCAAGACTGTTGAGTTATAGATCTGTACCTCTGAAACAAATAATGCAATATATGTTAAGAAAAAAAAAAGAAGAAGATAGCAGGAGGAGAAGAATGAAGCGGGGGAAATCGGAGGGGGTTGACGAACCATGAGAGAGACGATGGACTCTGAGAAACAAACTGAGGGTTCTAGAGGGGAGGGGAGTGGGGGGATGGGTTAGCCTGGTGATGGGTATTAAAGAGGGCACGTTCTGCGTGGAGCGCTGGGTGTTATACACAAACAATGAATCATGGAACACTACATCAAAAACTAATGATGTAATGTATGGTCATTAACATAACAATAAAAAAGAAAGTGATCTAGACAGCAGAAATTAAGGGGCCAATAACAATAGCTAACATTTACCAAGTGCTTTTTCAGTGCCAGGTGCTATTCTAAGCGCTTTTTATATGTAAGATCTTTTAATACTCACAGAAATCCTATGAGACCGGTGTAATGATTATCACCTTCTAATAGTTGAGGAAATTGATGTGCATATAAGTTAAATAGTTCTCTCAACATTGAATACTGGCTATGTGGCCATAGAATCTATAATTTAAAGCAAAAAATAGGAGCACCTGGGTGGCTCAGTCTGTTGAACGGAGGGCTCTTGATTTCTGACTTTGGCTCAGGTCATGATCTCAGGGTCCTGGGATTAAGCCCTGCCTTGGCTCTGGGCTCAGTGTGGAGTCTGCTTGTTTGTCCCCCCCGCTCCTCCCCCACTACTACTCTCTTTTTCTTTTCCTGAAATAAATAAATAAAATCTTAAAAAAATAATAATGCAAACAATAATTGATTATATATTGTTATATTCCTATCTTATGTCCACATATTTTGTCCTTTGATATTTAAATAGGCAAACTGACTTAAAATTAAATGTATATTCTCTTGCCTATTATCCTAACCTTAGTCCAGAACTGAAGGATTTAGTTTTTGAAAAAGATAATGTTATAATTTTGAAGTTTTTACAAATAATTGTAAAAGCTATTTGGCAAAATATAGTTTAAAGGAGAGAAGCACTGACTTTGGAATAAAAACAATGGACAAGACGCCAGCACTTTAATGCATTAGTCATGTGACTTTAGGCTTTATAAAACTTCTCTGAAGCTCAGTCTCTTTGTCTAAAGATGACATGACACTACTTGTTTCTAAGGTTTATAATAATGACTTACAGCACACCTATATTAAAGGTTGGCATAATTTGGCCTATATAATATTCTTAACAACTGTTCACTGAATATGAAATTAGGAAGCCTCTTGATTTTTGAATTGTAGAATATAAGTCCCTAAACATTTTTTGTGAATTAATCTATCCTGGTTGTTCATTTTAAAATTAGTGATTAGATAAAATCAGTGATTAATTTCAACATCTTAAGCATTATTAAATTAGAACTAAAACAATGTTATAACAGAAAGTAATGTAACATTACTGAATAAACTATCACAGAGGATTTGAATTAAATAAAAAGAAGAATCATGTTTCCTTAACCAGCTTTTCTCTTACCTATTAAATATCTCAATAGATTTATTTTAAATTATTTTGTATGATTAAATGCTAAATGCATATTTAAAATCTAATGATTTTTTTTAAAGTGTACCATAATCGTAAAAAATATATGCCATATACAAAATGCTTTCATATACATGATCATAGTTTGTTCTCTGACAAGTAATAGTTCCCCATTTAATAGGAAAAGCACCTGAATTTCAAAGAAGTAAAGCTATCTTATTCTAGCTAGAAAATACTAGTAAGCCAAGTTCTAAATCCGGATTTCTCCACCAAAACAAACTGCAGCTCATTACCAGTACAGTTTTAATGGCCCCTGGTGATTCTTACTAATCATCAGCAATGCAGCGTCAGATTCATTAACATAATATAGATCTGGTCCTACATTTCAGGTAGCAAAGTGATTTACAATCTATCATTAGCTAAATGTCTGAGAGAGGTACTAAAACTTCATGTTGAGTCATTAGCATGACTCCACAACTGGGCGATTGCATTAGTGTTCAGGAACCAGAAACCCAAAAGCTGCTTTCTGCTTAGTGCATCTGTTTTCAGTTATGATGTTATCTAGATGCCCAGTTCAAGTCAATTCCCTGACTATTTTTTTTTTAAACAATGCTGTAGTTATAGTCTTCTTGAGTTACTTCTTTTTGAAATATTTTTGGGTTTGTTGTTGCATAAATTTGCTATTTATTAAAAAGCCTTAAACCACGTCTATGCAGTCAAGCCAGATCAGTAAGAGACAAGTGAACCTCCCCTGTTCCCAGATAGAATAACTAGTGATTGCAGCAATTAGTACAAGAATGATCTTGTGCTAACTGCTATTTTTGGCCAAAATCAACAGAAATTTTATTAAGTATATATTGATTTTTCTGGTCTTGCTACAAGTTCAATTACAGTACTATAATATGCTCATTGGAAAGCTCAGCATGCTATGAAACATACTGTAAGAACACAGAACCTGTTTCAGATTTCAGTGAGCTACATGGAAGTCTTATGTTGCATTTGGTGATGGGAATTTATTGTGAGAATATATAAGGTAAGGCTGAAGCACAGGAAACACAACATCCAAACATTTTGATCTTGGAAGGTTGAAACTGTATTTTGGATATTAAAATGTCCATGGATGTGTACTATAAGCCAGACACTATGCGACATGTTTTGTGTACATTATACTTTAATTATCTTGATAACTCAGGGAAGATATTATCATACCCATTTTATATATGACAGCATTCAGGTTTAAGAGATAGAATAACTCTCTGTCTTGCAGCTAGTAGGTGTCATGGCTGGAATTCGAACTTGAGTTTTGATAGGAATCACCTGGGGCTGGGGATAAAACCAAACAAAGTAATACCGTTATGATGATGTTCTTCTTGTGCACCCTACCGTTCACCCAAACCTATGCTATTTTCTTGACTTTTTTAT
Organism: Callorhinus ursinus; assembly: GCF_003265705.2. Classification (NCBI taxonomy): domain Eukaryota; kingdom Metazoa; phylum Chordata; class Mammalia; order Carnivora; family Otariidae; genus Callorhinus; species Callorhinus ursinus. Next base: position 54,351,606 of record NW_027397070.1, read on the forward strand.
TTTTTCACAAGGAAAGATTAGTGATGTTTGAATATGACTTATATGTTCCAAGAATATCACAAAGATATTAACAGGAAGAATTTTCTGCTGTATCAACAAAGCCAAAAGAAGTGTTGGCGTGGGTATGAGGTTTGGATTCTGAATTCTGCCCCTCCCCACCTCCTTTTGGCATCCTTTTCCCCACTGTTTTCATGTTCATATTTCCCTCACATACAATGTAATGTTGCCTAAATATGTGCTACTTTATTGAATCTCACACACCTAATTTCTAACATTATAGACACTGAATAAACGTTCATTAAATCAATAGATGAAGAGGGGATTGAATATAAGACTTTTGATTATGACAAATAATTTTAAATCATTGTAAAGCTTTAAGATTCTAACATTCATTGAGATGGTATTGGCGCTATGATTAAATTATTAACAGCATGTTGTTATGTATCTGTGTGCTCCCCACCACAGAACAAAAATGACCAAATATTGATGCAAATTTCTATTATATATGACATTTATATATTGAACATACACTTAATAGCTACTAATTGCTTTGTAGGATGATATACTCCAGGTAAATCACAGTTCACAAAGTCAATTACCAGTTGGCATGCTTTCAGAATCTCCCAAGAATATTACCTCACTATCTTTTAGAGATACTCATTTCATGTTTAAGAAACTTAAATAAATTATATCCTTTATCAGAGTAATTCAGAAGTGATTAAACCCCGCTAGTTTTGTTGTAAAATACTAGTCAGAATAAAAACAAATCTGTAGCTTAAACTATGGAGTAGGTATTTTAATTCATATTTGCAATTTAAACTCTTTAGAGAAGTTTGTTTTGATAAAAATATGTCCAATTTGAAGAGTGTTTATATTAAACACTGGAAAAAAAACTTTTTGTTTGTCATTAATTTACTTTAAATAAAATATTCTTGTAGAACCCAAACAATCATATCTTTAAAGAAAAGGATGATCTTCTTTTGGGTGATCCATCATCACAGGGGTGCATTTCTTACCAGTGAGTGTTGAAAGTTTTTTTAGACTACATGCAGTGAGGATTTGAGGTCAAAGGTCATTATCCTGATCACAGGATGGTTTATGTAAAATAAGCTTATAAGGTTAGTCATAGTCTTTAGTATAAATAAATCTTCACTTAATGTTTAGCATATCTCTAATTTTATACTAAAATAATGGGGACAGATGAGCTGTTTCAATGTTCCTATGGAAACTTAGCCACTCTCAAGAAAAATATACACACAGACATGTACCTACCTATACATTTTCAGGTTTGTAAGTGTTTGAAATTTATCCATGGACCTCACGTTAAATAATTATCTTCAAATAAATAATTAAAAGAAAGTTGCTAGTGAATAAATACCTGGCATTGTGCCATGTGGTGAAATGATTCCAAGATAAATATGAAATTTGATTCCTGCCTTTGAGGATCTCATTACTAAAATTCTACATAAAAGGTTCATACAAATGAAAAATAGCTAACTAGAGAGCAATCTTAAGGGTCAGTAATACATGTGCAGTAAATATTTGTTGAATAAATAATGAAACATTCACTCAACAAGAAAGAACAAAGAGCAAAGTAGAAAAAAATGATAAAAAATAACTCTTTATAGACAAAAGCACACACAACCAGTATTAAAAACTTATCAACCTCAGTCATAATTAAAGAAACCAAAATATTTCAAAAATAATTGTTATTTATTTCCTATCATTTAACAAGTGTTAAAAAGACTGATATTACCCACTCATGAGGAAAAGGAGAATAATTTTGTATTGCATTAAATTTGAAAATGTCCATTCACCTCTTTTTCTCCTTCTCCTGTCCCTTCCCTCAATCCCAACCCTTTATGAAATATTTAGTCTTAAAGTTTTGAGATGAAACCGAGTAAGACACATGTCCAAATAGGAAATAAGAGGTTGCTTTGGCCCAGAGAGAGGTTACAACCCACATAGGGTGGGGAGGATACCTCTACAGAAGGGCCAGGGATGGCAGACATTTACTTGGTGTTAAAGCCTAAGTGGGGATGAGGAAAGCATCTGCATGGAGGAAAAGGGGTAGTAAATGTATTAAGAAAGATGAAGCCAGAAAAAACAGTTACAAATATAAAAAGGGAGAATAATAAGAAGAAATTAGTTGAGTTGGGTTAGAATTGCTTGTATCAATATGAATTCACAGTTTTCAATGCATACAGAGAAATAAATATAGGTGGATAAATATAGAAATAAATATAGTATAAAAGACTTAGATAAAAGAGATAAATAAATATAAACAATCATGTATAACCTAGCTCTGCCTTTGAGAGGGCTGGGAAGTAGTGATATCTTAACAGTGTTGATGCTGCTGAGCCCCCAGTTTTGGCTTTAATGTACTAATTTTCACTAAACAAAATCAGGATTCTCTGGAGAAATGGCTCATATCAGGGAGGTAAAGGGAAAATATAAGAGCTTAGGACTTCTTGTACCAGGAAGTGGAAAAAGGCCAAAAAATTGATGAGGTTAGTCATAAGTTCAGACAAGGAAGCTTGAAAGTCTCCCACCAGCCAAGTACAGGATAACTGAACATTAAAATAATAGTTACAGATGATACCTTACTGAATATAATAAGAAACCTTGAACCCAAAATAAAATAATAAATAAATAAATGAATTTCATAAGGAAAAGAATGTTTTGTTTCAAAGAAACTCCTTACAGAATGCAAAGTACAAAAGAAAAAGAAATCACCTTGGTAGAGAAACCTTATCTTAAGTGAAAGAACACTTATCAAATAATTAAAGTGAACATCATCAATAATTGGATAAATTAAAATGTTTACCAACTGAGAGGATGCAGTGAAAAACAAACAAACAAACAAACAGCATGACCCCTATAACAGGAATAGGACCTGAATGTAATCATGAGGAAAACCAAGTTGAAGGACCTTCTACAACACACCAGCTGGCTATTTTCAAAAGTATCAAGGTCATGAAAATCAAGGGAAGACAAAGGAACTATTTTAGATTGGAAGAAATGAAAGAGAAATAAGAAGTAAATGTAAAATGTAATTCTGACCTGGATGCTTTTGTTGTATAAAGGATATTAAATGAATAATTGGCCAAACGTATCGAGTGTCTGACAATTAAATGGTAGTCATGTATCAATGTTACTATCTCTGTTTTTATGGTTGTACTATGGTTATGTTGGAGAGAATCCTTGTGTGTAGGAAAGGTACACTAAAATATTGGGGAGTGGTGGGCATCAGGTAAGTTGTTCTCAAATGGTTTAGGGAGACAATTTTTTGACATGTTCTTGCAACTTCTCTGTAAGATTGAGATTGTTTCAAAATTTTTAAAAATGAGTATTTATATCCTTCAACTTAGTAATTTCATAGCAAATAATTTTTACCCAAAGAAACACTTGTACTAACATTTAAAAATTATATATACACACATGTAGGCACACACACAATAATGTTGATTAGAACATAGTTTATAACAGGGAAACATTTGAAATCACCTAGTTGACCAGTGGTAGAATATTGGGTAGCTAGGATCTGGTACATAACTGAAATGGATAACAATGGAACTATTTCAAACGACAGGATGAGAGAGAGGCAGACAGGGAGTGGAAGTGTTACGGAGAGACAGAGAGAGACAAAGACAGTGAGAAACAGAGATTGAGATGATTTGTTAGGTTATAGAACTGTATAAATTATAGTTTTAAAATAAAAGTAATGGCATTAATACATTTCAATATAAAATATTAAGTTAATTTTTACTGATACAGATTGTGAATGGTTGCAAACTTTAAAATTTTTGCATTATTTCTATAAAAGTCAAGTCTGTTTAAAATTATAATTGGTATTATATTTGTAAATTTAAAAGCAACATTATGAAATATCTGCTTCTCCCTAAAAAGGAGTAGCTTGAGTCAGATCAACTATCCGACCAGGAACAATTATATAAACTTGGGTAAAATTGTAAAGTGGCTCTTTAAAAACCCTGGAGAACAATGGAGTCAGTTTATACTTGTGGAGCGGACTCAAGATACAAATTACCAACTACTTTGGAAAACTGACAGTATCTAGTACAGATGAAGTTATGAATACTCTATTATTTAACAATTTAACTTCTAGGTTTAGGAGTTTAGAGAAATACATACTTATGGACACCAAAGTCCTTGTAAAAATGGTCATAGAAGGATTATTCAAAACCTCAGGAACAACCCAAATATTTCTCTCTCTCTCTCTCTTTTTTTTTTTTAAGATTTTGTTTTTTATTTGACAGAGACAGAGAGGGCACAAGTAGGGGGGGTAGCAGAGGGAGAGGGAGAAGCAGGCTCCCCGCTGACCAGGGAGCCCAACGCCAGGCTTGATCCCAGGACCCTGGGATCATAACCTGAGCTGAAGGCAGCCACTTAGCCAACTGAGCCAGCCGGGCGCCCCTGAATTCAGCTATTTTAAATGAATGGGCCAAGTGTAGGGAGGATGAAAGTAGAGACTCCCTGGAACTGCAGGTACAAGGATCGTTCAAGCCTCCTAGCAGGCTTTACTCCATAAACTTTTATAGGTGCTCATGAGGATGTTGAAAGAGGCAGGGGTCTGAAGAACAAAAGAATTATCCCTAGGTGGTAGGGGTCTGCAGGAGAGGAGGGGACACAGCACTGGGAAAGGCAGAAAGCTTTTCCTGGAATGGGACAAAAGTGTTAGGCCTCTTGCGGGGCACAGGGGAAAGCCTAATGCTGCTGGGGAAAGGGGAAAGAACAAAATCCCTTGCCTCTCTGGGACTGGCTGGAAACGTCTTGAGAGCAGACATCCGTTAAAGAATTTAGGGGTGGGGGGACCTGGTTCTGATTGTGACAGTTATTACATGATTCTGTGCATTTGTCTAAAATCAGAGAACTACATGCTAAAAAATATGAATCAGAATAGTGATTACCTTAAGTGAGCAGGATAGTGACAAGCACCCGTGGCAAAACAGTGCCTTCAGGTCTTATTAGTATTTTATTTCTTGATGAAGTGATGGTTATGCCCAAATTTCATTGGCCATACACTAATGTTTTGTATAGTTTTCTCTAGTATTTTATACCTACATAAAAATTATGTTAAATGTTAATAATTGTGATGTCAATAATATCATGATGATAATTATAATTGTTATGTTAAATAGTCACCCAAATGATGTTAAGCAATGTTCAAGATTTAAATTTCCAGGAAGATTTGAAATAATTTATTGAAGACATAGTATTATGACAAAGCTTTATCAGTATCATGACTGGGAGAAGCTACAAATTATATTCCTACCTCAGTAATCACTTGCATGTAATCAGTGTCATTTTAGTGAAAAGGAAACACAGTGGGTTCAAGAGGAGTAAAACCTATTAAGCTAAGATTATTGGTAATGCCAAAATGTAGCAGAATATACTCGATTGCCTACACAATACTTTAACCCCTACTGTAGTCTTTCTTTGTTAGCCATTAAGCTAACTGACTTGATCCTAATCTAGTAAAATCATATCCTCCTGGGGTGAGGGGAAATGAATACATGGAGACAGGGGGAAAAAAAAAAGATAGATAAATTCCTCTGCCAGTGTCTAATAATACTCTAATCAATAGAGTTTGTTGAATATAATATGATATCAACAGCACCTATGAAATTCTGACATCCAGCCTCACTTCTCCTCAAGAGCTTTTTCTCCAAATCCTTTATGTATGAATTGCCAAATTGAATTTTGAGACCTCTTCACATTTATGTCATCCAAACTACTCCATTTCGAATCCACATTGTAACATTTCCCTATTTATTTCCCCTCCGCTACAAGAGGACACAATCTTTTCAATGCTCAATATTTAAAGCAAAAAGAGGGTATTTCCTTCATGTTGTTTGTTTTCAATTTACACTTCTCCATCACCTCACTGTACCTGTGGATCTCAAAAACTCACTTTTCAGTCATCTGGGAGAGAGTCCATGAGTTCTTCTTGTAAAGTCATTGCTCTCAGATGAAAACAAAAACAAAAATAAAAAACCCACCTCTTTCTACAAAGAATCTACCTGTAGGGATAGCAATAAAAGGGAACAATAGATAATTAAATTTCCTCAGGTTGTAATAGAAAAATTCCCAGGGTGAACCTGTTGGCTTGGGTACCCACTACATGATTTGTCCATTTGCTTTTAAATAGTCTTCCACCTTCTTAGTGTATCATGCTGCTCTCTGCCCAAGAGCCTGGCTAAACAGTAAAAGATTTCTTTCCACTGTAACACATTTTAGGCTAACTTGTCACTCTAATTTTTACATGAAGTCACTATTCCACTTTCCAGAAGTATTTAATTGGAAATTTAAATTAATAAGTTACCATGAGCAGATCATCACAGAGATGAAATATTCTTTGTTTTCACATACCTTTCCACTTAAAATAATGTTTATTAGACTGTATGTAGTATGGTATATTTAGTTTTATATTTGTCTATTTTCTCTGAGCTCTATTAATAATAATAAAGAGAGAGGAATCCCCTATTGCAACTTTTCAATACATTTGAGATTGTTTCAAAAGTGTCATCATCTGTTAATAGGATTATTAACTTTGTTGACTTAAAAAAAAAAAAGATTTGTTTATTTATTTTTAGAGAGAAAGAGCATGAGCCAATGGGACAAAAGGAGAGGGAGAGAGAATCCCAAGCAGACTCTACACAAAGTGTGGAGCCTAAGGGTGGGCTAATCTCAGGAACTTGAGATCACTACCCCAGTGGAAACCAAGAGGTCGCTCTTCTGACTGGGCCATCCAGGCACCCCCTTTTGTTGACTTGTGTATCTGTTTTGCCACGAATAATTTTATTTTTTATTATATTTTACCATCCCCAACATCTTTGCTTCAACCTATACTATTTCTTTCCAATGCTGACAGCTCAATGACAACTCTAACCAGTGGTAAATTAGGCCACAAATCCCCTATGATTTCTACTGACAATATAAGATAATGTATATATGTTTTAATGGCTAATTCTATTGAGAAGTGTATGTATATCCCTTCGTGGGGGGACATTTCTTACAGGGGTGTAATCTCTAGATATTCTAGGGTGCAGACTACTGACTACTTCTGCTTCTGGCCCTCAATCTCCTCTGGGAACCACCAAAAAATACTCTACAAACAAACAAACAAACAAACAAAACCCAGATTTTTGAAGGCATCAAAGAACCAGGCTTTGATGCCTGGTTCCTGAGGCTGCCTGAATTTGAGGAGCTAAGATTCTTGAAAAATGGAGAGAGGCTCAATGAGGTGAACCTGACCTTCTCTATAGCTTTTTTCTTGAAGACACTTGATGATTCACAGAGATTGACATTTAGTCTCAGCAAAAAGTAGCAACCTAGGATATTTATTAATGTCATGGGACTGGAGAGAACAAAATTGGAACTCAGGTGCCAAGACCCTCAAGAAAAGGGTACAACAGGAATGCAAACATAAAATTCTACAGGATTTTGTTCTTGGAATGTTTGTTAAACCTAAAATTCCCAGAGGTAAGAAGCAGAGAAATCAAGCAGAAAGAAGCTGCTATTTGCTAAAGAGCTAGGCAGAAAATTTTAGCAGTCTCATGGTGTTGGATATTAAGAAATTGAAATTCAGGCCTGGTCAGACTCAGTGACCCTGGTTTAGACCCAGACTTTCAGCTGAGTCTCCTATAATTTCAGCAAATGTTAACTGGAAAGATACTGATGCTAGAAGAGATAGGGCCTTACTCTAGCCCAGTTAGAGTAGTATCTGTAGATAAACGGTATCATTTGGAACCACTACAGTTTTTTTTTTTTTAAGATTTTATTTATTTATTTAATTGACAGAGAGAGAGAAAGAGAGACAGCGAGAGAGGGAACACAAGTGGGGGGGCAGGGAGCCCGATGCAGGGCTCGATCCCACGACCCTGGGATCATGACCTGAGCGGAAGGCAGTTGCTTAATCAATTGAGCCACCCAGGCGCCCCTGGAACCACTACAGTTTTTCATGCACTATGCTTATCAAATACTACAATGTGTGCCAGTGTGATGGGAAATAAAATTTAATCAACAAAGACAAAGAGAAGAAATAGGCAATAACAAGAGATATACAGGTAATCCAGGTATCAGATTTTTCAGACTCAGACTTTAAATTAGTTATGATTAATATGAGTAATCTAGTTTATTTGTCTGATTAGAAATTGTATTTGTAATGGGGAGATGATGTAGAAATCCACACATATTGATGGTCTACAAGATGTTCAGTGATTTTGTTTGTGCTATAAAATTTTATCTTCACATTAACCCTCTAAGGGATTATTACCATCTCATTTAAAAAATTCAGATTCAGAAAGGATATGTGTATCATTTATCTTTTAAAATATATCATATATTCAACTCATTCTAAAACTAGGACAATAACTATTTCAAGGAGATTTTTAAAGTAATAAATTGACAGAGTGCCCAAGCCCTCTACAATATGAAAGAGTAGCGACAAGGAAATGAATTAGGCATAGAAGAACCAATGAAACACAGCATATTTTTTTGAGCACTTATAAATGGGACCATAATGTTCAACCAAAATTTGGTTATCTAATCCTACCTGTGGGAGAATTAGAGTCTATGTAAAAAAGATTCCCTTCCTTTCTCATCATGTTTATCCCTTCCCTCCTCATGATTATTAGGCTAAAAAGAATGAGGGGTTACTGAGTTCTGTCCTTATTAGTCCAGTGAACACAGTTCAGGGAGTAGCCCCCTCAGCTGATCAACAAATGTAACTGACTATTTCTACTCTCTGAACACTGGGTCTGACCACATACTGGTTTTCCTTCCAGTTCCTCTGCTATTTGGAGAAAAAGTATTATTTCACACATTATAAAGCTACCAAAAAAGCACCAAGTCGATACACTGTGACCCTACTTCCTTGGTTGACTTGTACAGAAGTGGGCACCTGGCCTTATTCTAAGGAACATCTATGATTTTATAAACAAAAGAAAAGGAGAAATCTATTTCTTTGAAAAATGGAGGTTATGTTAACTTTGGAGATGCTGGCAATGATTTTCTGCCATATAGATTAAGGGGGTGAAAAAAACAAAACACAATTAAGGCCTCTAGAAAATGAATGACAAAAATTCTCTCCTTGACCAAACTAGCCAGGTTTGTCTGAGACCTCTTCTAAAATAGGTCTCAAATTTGGCCCACAAAGACATGAACAAACACTGTTTCTAACAGCTAAAGGCTACATCCCTCAAGTGACCCTAGTCCCTCTGAAGTGCCTGCCTGAGAAACTCAAGTCTGCTAAAAGAATTTAATGTTTGTCCAGCCAACACCTGAAAAGAGGCTCCTGTCTGCCAGTCTCTGGCTGGTGGGAAGGAGGGTAGGAGACTAACTTTGATAAGCCACCAGTTAATAAACACAGATGGATTTTACATGGAAAACTCTCCTTTCCCACTTTTTGTAAATTTGCACTTTTCTGTTTCTACTGAGCTCCCCCTCCCTCCCTTCCCTACTTCTTTATTCTTCTTTTTAGCCACCCAATTACCCCTGTACAAATCTGAGTTTAGTTGACACTAGACTCTGTTCCTTAGTGCAACAGTATATAAATGATTAAAATCTGTCCTTGCCACTTTAACTAGGGACTGGCTTTGTTTATTTTTGACAGTAGTTAAAAACTTTTCTCTCAGAGATTTTGGCAGTCGTATTATGCCATATGGATATAGGGAAAACAATTAAGTCTTCTGGGTAATTAAACTTAAAATGTATCTCTTAAAAAAGAGAAGAATGTAGCTGGAAACGAGAAAGAATAAAGGGTCTCCCATATCATTTTGGTTCCGTCTCCAGAGAAAATTCATGATCTTGTTTCCCACAAGGTAGGCAAGAATTACACCAATAATTTTCCTTTTGTTTTTCCCTAAACAAGCCAGAACCTGATTCATTTACTTGAACCAAATAGTTTTAATTATTAAAATTTAAATATTATCATTGTAAAATGTTAAAAATCATAATTTTAACAGAAAATTCAGCAATATTTATATCTGTATTTTAAATTATAGCATGCTATAATTAGAAATTTTATAATAGTTATTTTACCAATACAATGAAACTTTATTAAAGTTTAGTTTACAATAATATCTACATGCAGTATAAAACGTATCTGTAGGGTAGAGAATGTGGGTTTTTCATGTGATACTTCATAAAATTAATATATTAAAATATTTAAACCACTACTGTTATTATTCCCATCATTGAAAATTTTTTTATGAACACTATGCCCCAGAAGAAAGACTTCACCAAGATTTGCTTTACTTCCATACAATACTTAGAGAACGGGAGTTTCATCTTACCTACTAGAGTATTTTGGAAAGTAAACTAAGATCGTGGTGCTAAAAAAAAAAGTTGAGAACTACTGTTATATGCTACTTAAAAAGTGGAAGAAACCATGGTTTCAATAACAATAATAGAATAGAAACCCTGACAATAACAATACAGGTGGATAATTCTTAATCAAAGAAATCTATTTCCTGTTCAAAAGAAGCAGGGGAATGTAATTGGAATCTTTAGTCCAGGTAACATGATGGATTCCCAGCATAAGGAGTTGATGTAGGCTAATGCCTACAAAAGTTGAAAACTAAAGTCATCTTTCTGTATTCTTTTACCATCTGCTATGAAATGGCATTAGTCTTTTTCAGGAAAAAAGCCTGCACGTATAAATCTAAGTTCACTGGGAAAGAATTTGTGTTTACAACAGTGCCTGGCGTGATGCTATTGCTTAATAAATGTCAAATCTGATGGATAATATTCATTTAGATGTTACATGGCTGCTTTTATATTTCCCATTGCAAAGCTTTGAGTTATAGACAGAGCTGTTAAATGTCCTTATTCTAATCTAATTTCACAATACCTAATTATGGTAGCTCACCCTTTTCAACTAAAGTGTCTTGGGACTAGGGGACCATTACTCATTTTTTTCATTCATATGTACATGCATTCAACAAACATTTATTGGGACCTCTTCGGAGCCAGACATGAAGATCTATGAGATACAGTCTCCATCTTCAACAATATTCATATCTAATAGAAGACACAGATGCAAAAGTAATTAACTCTAATCCATGTATTAAATATTATTTTGGAGCACACATTTTGCACACTTACCTACTTTGATTTCATCTGCCTTTAATAATGATTTTCTCTTTCTTTTTAATTTTAGGATTTTTTCCCCTCTCAGGCTATATTTTTATCTTTAATTTACAGCTCTCTATGAGTCATATCAAAATCCTGTTTCGGAATAGTTCTGGTTATGTTAAATAAGAATTGGATCACAAAATGAGTAAATAAATATAATAATTTACCCTATGCAATAATAACTAGTAATGTTCTGTGAGTGAAAAAAAGATAGGCATTCACTCTGTATATATTGTAACTTAGGAAGGCTGCATGAAAGGAATAATTTGTAAGTTATTTTCAAGAACGAGTACAACTCCAAGTTAATGAAAATGGATAACCAAAATAAATTTTGCCATTTCTTTACCTATGAACCTTATTTTTTTATAACCTTGATATATTTTCTTATTTTAGCATTTAGCACGGTTTTTTTGGGGGGAAATAATCAATTAACTGATTTCAGACATATTACGTTTGGATCTCTTAAATTTAAAAGTAATTATTTGGCACAAATACCATTAAATGGTGGAATGCCCTCAAGGAAGGAGAGAGAGGAAAATGTTCATAAAATTGGCTATATAATGTTTAATAAATGTTCAGTTTTCCTTATTCATGAGTATAGTCAAGGAATAGAGTCTTAGTTAAGACACAAGAAAATAAAAGTTTTAAACTTTTCATGGGAATTTTTTTATCTTCCAGGCTTAAAACATCAAAGTGAATTTTATGGTATTTGCTCTGATTCATTCAATTCAGTCATCAGCTGAAGTACTAATAAAGAATTGTACTGGGGGGAGGAGCAAGATGGTGGAGGAGTAGGAGACCTAAATTTTGTCTGGTCCCAGGAATTTAGCTAGATAAGGATCAAACCATTCTCAACACCTACGAACTCAACAGGAGATCGAAGAAAAGAATAGCAACAACTCTCTGAACAGAAAAACAACCACTTTGTGGAAGGTAGGATGTGCAGAGAAGTGAATCCAAGGGGATATTCCGGAAGATAGATGGCAGGGGGAGGGGGCCTCCATCAGCCCCTACCGGCAAGTGATAGAGCTGCAGAGCACAAAATCGGAACTTTTAGAAGTCTGTTCCACTGAGGGATATCACTCCAGTGGCTAAGCGGGGGGGTGGAACAGCCTCTGGGACAGTGTGGTCTCAGGACCCTCGGGGTCACAGAAAGACCGGGGGTGCCTGAGTGGGGTAGAGCTCCCAGGTATTGGAGCGGGGAAGCCAGCTGCAGAGACGGAGCCGAGGAGCAGGCTCTCAGCTCAGGGTTGTCATAAACCGTGATCCGCAGCACAGTTGGGCCACTGCTCTTCCAGCAGAAACCCAACAAGCGGCAGATCCGGGGAGACTCCCCTTCCTCCCACGGGAGGAGTGGCATGAGAGCACCACAGGGATTGGCTGGGTTTGGAGACTCCACATGGGGTCGTTTGCGAGAGATAGAAATGCTCAGTCACAGGCCAGGTGAGCACGGAGAGTGGCCGGAGACGGGAGTGATTGACTGCTTTTCTCTAGGGGCTCACTGAGGAGTGGGACCCCAAGTCCTCAGCTCCTCTGGGGTGGTGATTGGGAGGCCGCCATTTTCACTCTTGTCCTCCAAAGCTGTATGGAAGGTTTGCAGGGAACAAAAGCTACTAGAGCAAACCCGAGCAGATTACTTAGCCTGGACCAGCAAGGGCAGGGCAATTCCACCTCTGGCAAAGACATTTGGGAACCATGGCAACAGGCCCCTCCCCCAGAAGATAAGCAAGAACAGCCAGCCAAGACCGAGTTTACCTATCAATGAGAATGGCAGGAAGCCTGCACTAGGGGAATATAGCACATAGAACTCATGGTTTTTCCCCCCTGATTCTTTAGTCTTTCAAAGTTAATTTTTTTTAATTTTGTTTTTTTCTTTTTTTTTTCTTTTTTATTTTTCCCTTTTTCTTTTTAAAGATTTTATTTATTTATTTGAGAGAGAGGATGAGATAGAGAGCATGAGAGGGGGCGGGTCAGAAAAAAAATCTTTTTTTATTTTTCATTTTTAGAGTCATATTCTATCCCTTCATAGTAGTTACCCTTATTTTTGGTATATATATATAAATATATATAAGTTGTTCTCTCTTTGAAATTTTGGGATACAGTTTCTTCTAACAGACCAAAATATACCCTAAATCTCTAATGTATGACTTTATTGTAGTCTCCTGCCTGATCACATTCTCACCCTTTTGTTTTAAATTCCTCTTCTTTCTTTTTTTCAACCAACTTCTTATCTTATCAATTCCTTTTATAAAGTCTTTTATAATTTTCATCTTTACAGTCATATTTCATCCCTTCATCATATTTACCCTTATTTTTGTACATATATAAGCTTTTCTCTCTTTAAAATTTTGGGAGGCAGTTTATTCTAACAGACCAAAATGTGCCCCAAATCTAGTGTGTGGCACTGATCTATTCACCAACTTGATCATATTTGATCATATTATAATTTTTTTCTTTCTTTCCCTTTCTTTTCCCTCGGGTTCAGGTTTCTTCTTATTTGTTTAGTGTATATTTTTCTGGGGTCGTTGTTACCCTGTTAGCATTTTGTTCTCTCATTCATCTAGTCTCCTCTGGACAAAATGACAAGACAGAAAAAATCACCTCAAAAAAAAGAACAAGAGGCAGTACCAACATCCAGGGACCTAAGCAATACGGACATTAGTAAGATGTCAGAACTAGAGTTCAGAATGACAATTTTAAAGACAGTAGCTGAGCTTGAAAAAAGCATAGAAGATATTAGAGAAACCCTTTCTGGAGAAATAAAAGAACTAAAATCTAACCAAGTCGAAATCAAAAAGGCTATTAATGAGGTGCAATAAAAAATGGAGGCTCAAACTGCTATGATAAATGAGGCAGAAGAGAGAATTAGTGATATAGAAGACCAAATGTTGGAAAATATAAAAGCTGAGAAAAAGCGAGAGAAACAACTACTGGATAACAAGGGCAGAATTTGAGAGATAAGTGATACTATAAGATGAAACAATATTAGAATAATTGGAGTCCCAGAAGAGGAAGAAAAAGAGAGAGGGGAAGAAAGTGTATTGGAGCAAATTACAGCAGAGAACTTTCCTAATTTAGGGAAGGACACAGGCATCAGAATCCAGGAAGCACAGAGAACCCCCGAAACAGGCATCAGAATCCAGGAAGCACAGAGAACCCCCCTCAAAATCAATAAAGATAGGTCAACACCCCGACATCTAATAGTAAAACTTACAAGTTTAAGAGACAAAGAGAAAATCCTGGGAGCTGCTCAGGACAAGACATCTATAACCTACAATAGTAGAAACATTAGGTTGGCAACAGATCTATCCACAGAGATGTGGCAGGCCAGAAAGGACTGGCATGACATATTCAGAGCACTAAATGAGAAAAATACGCAGCCAAGAATACTATATCAACCTAGGCTGTCATTGAAAATAGAAGGAGAGATAAAAAAACTTCCAGGACAAAAAAACACTAAAGGCATTTCAAACACGAAACCAGCCCTACAAGAAATATTGAAAGGGGTCCTCTAAGCAAGGAGAGAGCCTAAAAGTAACATAGACCAGAAAGGAACAGAGACAATATACAGTAACAGGCACCTTATAGGCAATACAATGGCACTAAATTCATATCTTTCAATAGTTACCCTGAATGTAAATGAGCTAAATGCCCCAATCAAAAGACACAGGCTATCAGATTGGATAAAAAAAAACAAGACCTATCAATATGCTGTTGGCAAGAGACTCATTTTAGACCCAAAGACACCTCCAGATTGAAAGTGAGGGGGTGGAAAACGATTTACCATGTTAATGGACACCAAAAGAAAGCTGGGGTGGCAATCCTTATTTTAGACAAGTTAGATTTTAAAACAAAAACTATAATAAGAGATGAGGAAGGACCCTATATCCTACTTAAAGGGTCTATCCAACAAGAATATCTAACAATTGTAAATATCTATGCCTTTAACATGGGAGCAGCCAATTATATAAGCCAGTTAATAACAAAAGCAAAGAAACACATCGACAACAATACAATAATAGTAGGGGACTTTAACACACCCCTCACCGAAATGGACAGATCATCTAAGCAAAAGATCAACAAGGAAATAAAGACTTTAAATGACACACTGGCCAAATGGACTTCACAGATATATTCAGAACATTCCATCCCAAAGCAACGGAATTAACATTCTTCTCTAGTGCCCATGGAACATTCTCCAGAATAGATCACACCCTAGGTCACAAATCAGGTCTCAACTGGTACCAAAAGACTGGGATCATTCTCTGCATATTTTCAGACCACAATGCTTTGAAACTAGAACTCAATCACAAGAGGAAAGTCGGAAAGAACTCAAATACATGGAAGCTAAAGATCATCCTACTAAGAATGAATAGGTCAACCAGGAAATTAAAGAAGAATTTTAAAAATTCATGGAAACCAATGAAAATGAAAACACAACCATTCAAAATCTTTGGGATGCAGCAAAGGCAGCCCTAAGAGGAAAGTATATAGGAATACAAGCCTTTCTCAAGACAAGAAAGGTCTCAAATACACAACCTAACCCTACACCTAAAGGAGCTGGAGAAAGAACAGCAAATAAAGCCTAAACCCAGCAGGAGAAGAAAAATAATAAAGATCAGAGCAGAAATCAATGAAATAGTAACCAAAAGGACAGTAGAACAGATCAATGAAACTAGGAGCTGGTTCTTTGAAAGAATTAATAAGATTGATAAACCTCTGGCCAGACTTACCAAAAAGAGATGAGAAACGACCCAAATGAATAAAATCATGAATGAAAGAGGAGAGATCACAACCAACACCAAAGAAATACAAACAATTATAAGAGCATATTATGAGCAACTATATGCCAGCAAATTAGATAATCTGGAAGAAATGGATGCATTCCTAGAGACGTATCAACTACCAAAACTGAACCAGGAAGAAATAAAAAACCTGAACAGACCTATAACCACTAGGGAAATTGAAGCAGTCATGAAAAATCTCCCAACAAACAAGAGCCCAGGGCCAGGTGGCTTCCCGGGGGAATTCTAGCAAATGTTTGAAGAATTAATACCTATTCTTCTGAAACTGTTCCAAAAATAGAAATTGAAGGAAAACTTCCAAACTCGTTTTATGAGGCCACCATTACTTGATCCCCAAACCAGACAAAGACCCCATCAAAAAGGAAAATTACAGACCAATAGCCTTGATGAACATGGATGCAAAAATTCTCACCAAAATACTAGCCAATAGGATCTAACAGTAAATTAAAGGATTATTCACCACGACCAAGTGGTATTTATTCTTGGGCTGCAAGGGTGGTTCAACATCTGCAAATCAATCAATGTGATACAATACATTAATAAAAGATAAAACATGAACCATATGATCATGTCAATCGATGCAGAAATAGCATTTGACAAAGTACAGCATCATTTCTTGATCAAAACTCTTCAGAGTATAGGGATAGAGGGTACATACCTCAATATCATAAAAGCCATTGATGAAAAACCCACAGCGAATATCATTCTCAATGGGGAGAAACAGAGAGCTTCCCCCCTAAGGTCAGGAACATGGTAGGGATGTCCACTATCAGCACTGCTATTCAACAGAGTACTAGAAGTCCTAGCCACAGCAATCAGACGACAAAAAGAAATCAAATGCATCTGAATCGACAAAGAAGAAGTCAAACTCTCACTGTTTGCAGATGATATGATACTTTACGTGGAAAATCCAAAAGACTCCACCCCAAAACTGCTAGAACTCATACAGGAATTCAGTAAAGTGGCAGGATATAAAATCAATGCACAGAAATCAGTTGCATTCTTATACACCAACAACAAGACAGAAGAAAGAGAAATTAAGGAGTCAATACCATTTTCAACTGCACCCAAAACCATAAGATACCTAGGAATAAATCTAACCAAAGAGGCAAAGAATCTGTACTCAGAAAACTATAAAATACTCATGAAAGAAATTGAGGAAGACACAAAGAAATGGAAAAATATTCCATGCTCATGGACTGGAAGAACAAATATTGTGAAGATGTCAATGCTACCTAGAACAATCTACACATTTAATGCAATCCCTATCAAAATACCATCCACTTTTTTCAAAAGAATGGAACAAATAATCCTAAAATTTGTATGGAACCAGAAAAGACCCTGAATAGCCAGAGGAATGTTGACAAAGTAAAGCAAAACTGGTGGCATCACAATTCCGGACTTCAAGCTCTGTTACAAAGTTGTAATCATCAAGACAGTATGGCACTGGCACCAAAACAGACACATAGAGCAATGGAACAGAGTAGAGAGCCCAGATATGGACCCTCAACTGTCTGGTAAACTAATCTTTGACAAAACAGGAAAGAATGTCCAATGGAAAAAAGACAGTCTCTTCAACAAATGGCGTTGGGAAAAGTGGACAGCCACATGCAAAAGAATGAAACTGCACTGTTTCCTTACACCCACACAAAAATAGACTGAAAATGGTTGAAAGATGCAAATGTGAGACAGATGTCCATCAAAATCCTAAAGGAGAACACAGGCAGCAACCTCTTCGACCTCAGCCACCGCAACTTCTTCCTAGAAACATCACCAAAGGCAAGGAAAGCAAGGGAAAAATGAACTACGGGGACTTCATCAAGATAAAAAGCTTTTGCACAGCAAAAGAAACAGTCCACAAAACCAAAAGACAACCGACAGAATGGGAGAAGATATTTGTAAATGACATATCAGACAAAGGGCTAGTATCCAAAATCTATAAAGAACTTATCAAACTCAACACCTGAAGAACAAATGATCCAATCAAGAAATGGGCAGAAGACATGAACAGACATTTTTCCAAAGAAGACATCCAAATGGCCAACAGACACATGAAAAAGTGCTCAACATCGCTCGGCATCAGGGAAATCCAAATCAAAACCTAAATGAGATACCACCTCACACCAGTCAGAATGGCTAAAATTAACAAGTCAGGAAACGACAGGATGTTGGGGAGGATGCAAACCCTCCTACACTTTTGGTGGGAATGCAAGCTGGTGCAGCCACTCTGGAAATGAATGGATAAAGAAGAAGTGGTTTATATAGAGAGAGTGGAGTATTATGCAGCCATCAAAAGGAATGAAATCTTGCCATTTGCAACAGCGTGGATGGAACTGGAGGGTATTATGCTGAGTGAAATAAGTCAATCAGAGATAGACATGTATCATATGATCTCACTGATATGAGGAGTTCTTAATCTCAGGAAACAAACTGAGAGTTGCTGGAGTGGTGAGGGGTGGGAGGGTTAGGGTGTCTGGGTGATAGACATTGGGGAGCGTATGTACTATGGTGAGCGCTGTGAATTGTGTAAGACTGTTCAATTGTAGACCTGTAACTCTGAAACAAATAATACGTTATATGTTAAAAAAAAAAGAAGATAGTAGGAGGGGTAAAATGAAAGGGGAGAAATCGGAGGGGGAGAGGAACCATGAGAGATTATGGACTCTAAGAAACAAACTGAGGGTTATAGAGGGGAGGGGGTGGGGGTTGGGTTAGCCTGGTGATGGGTATTAAGGAGGGCAAGTATTGAATGGAGCACTGGGTGTTACACGCAAACAGTGAATCATGGAACACTACATCAAAAACAAATGATGTAATATATGGTGATTAACATAAGATAATAAAATTAAAAAAAAAAGAATTGTACTTATAAAACAGTAATTTTAGCAGGTCACTCTTGCTTGGAAGCCTCCACAGACTTTGTGTTGTAGGCATAAAGAAAGAGATGACGAAGAGATTATTAATATTGGCCATGAGGTCCTATAAGGTCTGGCGATATATGTCTTTTGCATCCTGAATCCCCAGTATTTTTTTGGTTCCTGAGAATTAATAAAAGGAAATCTCTTTTAGAATAGAGTCAGGGAGCCAGCAGGGGGAGCTCTCATGTCCTACCACGTAGTTTCATTTGCAAACCCAACAGGAAAAGAGAGAACTTGCCACATCGACACTACTTTACTATCCTGGCAGGAGGAGAAAAGGCTCCCCCCTAACCCACTCTACTCCTGACAGCCCAGCTAGTGAGAGACTGTCACAACTCAGCCAGTGAAAAGCCACTACACTTTGAACTCACGGTTTATTCCAATGTACTTTTTGTTTTTAATAGTCTTTCCAATGTCCCCTTTTCTTCTATAAAAGACCTCTCTCTCTCTCTCTCTCTCTCTCTCTTTTTCTCTTGTGGCCTTGCCTATGGTTCAGCCTTAGCCTCCTTGTCTCAGATTGCAATTCTCTGCTATTCCTGAATAACCCATTTTTGCTGGTAAAATAACAGGCAATTGTATTTTCCAAGGTTAACAGTTCCTTGAAAATATCATGTTCTTTGTCATGTCAGGAACAAGTGATTGCCTTTGAGTGGATTGCATTACTCACAAAATTAACTCTTAATACCTAACTGTGCTCCACTTTCCACATCTGTAGGATAGAAACAGTTATACTACCTATCTCAGAAGGTTATGAAGAAGTCTGTTTATAAAGGAAGAACACTTAGAACTGCACCTAGTTCATGTTAGATGCTCAAGAAATCTTGGCTACCAGTGTCATACATTCATTAATCTCAGTTTTAATATCAGTGTTCCCTAAAATTATTCTCTGGATAGGGGCACCTGGGTGGCTCAGTTGTTTGGTTGCTCAGTTATTTGGTGGCTCAGTTGGTTGAGTGTTGGACTCTTGATTTCAGCTCAGGTCATGATCGCCAGGTCATGAGATCTAGCCCCGCACTGGGCTTCTCATGCAGCTGGAAGTCTGCTTGAGAGTCTTTCTCTCCCTCTCCCTCTGCTCCTCCCCTTGTTTTTATTCTCTCTCTCTCTCCCTAAAATAGATAAATAAAAATGTTCTCTGGGTATCCTTAAATGGAAATACATCACTTTATCACAATTTTCCAAATTGATACACTTAAAATTGCTTGCTTTATGTAACCCTTAGACTCGTAGATACATGAAGACAGGAACTGTGGTCCTTTCATTTATCACCAATGCCTAGCACTATGTGCTTATAAGTAATTCTTGACTATCTCAATGAATACCTGAGATAGTAAAACAAATAACGCCTTTTTACTCCTACATTATTAAAATTTATTTCATTGGTATTTTGCTTTAATTGAGATATGATTAATATGGTTGAAGCTCAATTTTATACACAGAATCAGTAATGTCATTCCATAAATAACTTCAACATCCAAACTTTGGGGAAAAACACCCCAAATGTTCTTCTTACTCTTAATTATAATTTGTTCTTATGATATGCTTATATGATAATATGCTTATATCATACTAGCTTTACCTTTAGTTTAGACTATCATGGGATTGTTGTATATAAGTGAAATCAAACCGAAAATTCTTCTGAAAGAAGTCCTTCATAAGAAGGAATAGCTTTAATGTTTATAATACAAAACAACTAGAAATGTGTTAAGGGGAAATAGAGTCAAAATTTTTTTATACTTTTTGTAGTTTCTACTGCTTATTTACCTTTATAAAGCATTTTAGATTCTTAAGATAAAACTGAAAATATAGATGAAAGTTATGTTCAAGAAAGAAGAGCTGAAATATACCTGGAATAATGCAATAGGGGAAGTTGTTTTTTAATATAATCTTTCCCCTTTAAATAAGGCTAGACTATGACTATAACTATGGTGATGGAAATACAATGTAGACATTTTAAGAGAAGGGATATACTTGTGTGATAGTAAATGTAAAGTGGAAAACACACACACAGACACACACAATGCATTCAATTTAAGAGGTCCTATAGCATAAATGTTTGCATTATTGCAACATATGGGACTTAGAAACATTTCAGGACCTCTAAATTTCATATCTTTTTAAAATGATAGAATAGAAGAAGCTAGATTTAAGCTATGTTCTGGTTTAGCAAATAGCTCAATGATAAGAATATACCGAATTATAAAACTGGTGTCTTTTGTTTAAAGAATAGACCATTAATAGCGATTGGCAAGTGGTTTCCATGTTCAGGTGGTGTACATCAAAATGTGCCAACACCTGGTGAGCCAATAAGAAAACTCCTCATTTGAGGAATTGATGGAAGCCATTTGCCAATCGCTATTAATGGTCTATTCTTTAAACAAAAGACACCAGTTTTATCATTCAGTATATTCTTATCATGGAGCTATTTGCTAAACCAGAACATAGCTTAAATCTAGCTTCTTCTATTCTATCATTTTAAAAAGATATGAAATTTTAGAGGTCCTGAGATGTTTCTAAGTCCTATATGTTGCCATAATGCGAGGTGTTATATGCAAACAATGAATCATGGAACACTACATCAGAAACTAATGATGTAATGTATGGTGATTAACATAATAAAAAATAAAAAAAAACTCCTCATAACTCCAGCTGTTTCACGTCTCTGACTATCTGCATGCATGTATAACATCAGAAAACCTTTATTTCAGAATCATTTCGCAGTTTTCTCTGAATTGCTGGGGTTTTTCATTTTCTTTTTTTTCCCCCAAGAAAACATTGGCTATATTGACTTTGCCTCTTTTTTCAAGATTTTTTGGAATGAATTCAATACAGTGTCTAAGTTGTTTTTATTTATTTGTCATAATTATATGCTTTAAAATAAACAGATGCTAATATGCCAACATGAAATGTTTGAGTGAAATTACAAAGTTAGAAGAAAAAGAAAAACAGGCAATCAGATAAAATGTAGTTTCTAGTCTTGATCATCGAGGAGAAACAAAGTGAAGATATGATAAATGCAGGTGTTTTTATTCTTATGATTATACATTGAAAAAAATGTTGAAGTCAGACAGTATTTTTCAAAATGATTAGAGAGCTAGTAATGTTTAAGTAATACGAATACTCTTTTTAAATTAAAAAAAAAGACTCATCTCGAGACTTTTGAAGCTAAAATAAGAAAATATAGCACGTAAGTATATAAGAAATCACAATGTGGAAGAACTACATTTACATTTAGCCCAATGTTATGCCTAGACATTAAAATGGGTAGGGAGGAGAGATAAAATAAAAGAAGAAATATAAAGTTACTAATATATATTAAAGATAAACTTAATATTAAGAAATTGTTTATGTGTTATTCAGTGCAGAGGATGCCTAGGTTAAATCTGAAAGTAGGTAAAAATCTTTCTTTGTTATCATCCTACCCACAGTCCTTAATCCTTGTTGAGAATCCATTGATAGCTCATCTACTGACACATCTTTGTGCTCTTAAGTTGTCACCAAGCTGTCCAATGTTGTGAGGTATTTGAATTTTTTCTCTAGATCAATTATTCTCTTACCATCCTGTGTCTCTATATAGATAAAAAAAAATCCCTAGATTAGAATTTGAAGAACAACATATTATCTGTCCAATAGAGCTAAATATCTTTCTTAAATGGAGGGTTCCTTTTCAAAAACTTCCATGGCATGGAAAATGCAGAATTAATACAAATTAAACAAATATTTATTGGACACTTGGGAAATCAAAGATAAAAAGACATGGTTTTAGTGTTCATGGAGAATACATTTTCTTTGGACTTTTAATCATGAGAATCTGAGACAAGAAAATACAGGACATCTAAGAGAAATATAATTAATTTAATGCCAACAGAACATGGTTTACCCGGGATGACTCTGTTAGATGATGAGGAAGATAAATCTTTTTAGGATGGCTAAAGCTAGTACTCATGTCAATTTAACAATTATTTATTAAACTCTGGGAAATTTAAAGATTAAGACACACAATTTTAATATTCATGGAGGAATTTCTAGGATGGTAGTAACTGTTGGATAATCATCAAACTCCTTTCTTTTTGAACTTACAGACAGTATATTAGTCAGATGCAGTGCAGACAATTGGCTGGGTTTCAATTGAGGGTATGTAAGTAGAAGAGATGTTCAGTGTTACCAAGATATATCTATAACACAACACTCCACACAGGATCCTTGAGGATCTTCCACTTTTGTGGTGACTTGGAGGCCATGGAATGAAGATGGCAGGATCAAAAGATGAAAATAATTTGGGTCCCTGATCACTTCTTGAAATAAATCTGATTTATAAGAGGAAAAGAAATGGTATTGTTTTAAGTCACTGATATTTTGAGTGTTTTTCTACTCATCAGTTAGCATTGCCTAAAACTATATAATGCAGCAACACATTGTCATTTATTGCCATTTGAAAGACTATGTAAATCATTCAAGGTGAGAATTTAAACATACAGTATAGACTTAGACTAATGCTAGATTTAGGACTGGTGGAGAGGACAAAAGAAGAGTCAAAGAGGAAGAATAAAAATCTGATCAAATGAGTTTTCCTGGAAACTTAGGTAATTTAGTATCAAAGAGGGCAACTGATATATAGGCTTCTAGCTGTAGCTTACTAGATTTTATACTAAACAGATATATATTCAATAACCATTTACCATTTGACTTCTACAGAGTGATCAAGGGTGGGTTTGGAAACATTCTACCCATCAATTGCTCTCAAGAAGGAAACAGATCTGTACTTCTGAAACAAATAACGCAACATATTTTAAGAAAAAAGAAAAAGAAGAAGATAGCAGGAGAGGAAGAATGAAGGGGAGTAAGTCAGAGGGGGAGACGAACCATGAGAGACGATGGACTCTGAAAAACAAACTGAGGTTTCTGGAGGGGAGGAGGGTGGGGGGATGGGTTAGCCTGGTGATGGGTATTGAGGAGGGCACATTCTGCATGGAGCACTGGGTGTTATGAACAAACAACGAATCATGGAACACTACACCAAAACAAATTATGTAATATATGGTGATTAACATAACAATTAAAAAATTAAAAAAAAAAGAAGGAAACTACCTAAATTACAGATTTAGCTTAGGAGTAAGGTGTGTATCTCATAATCTTGCAAGATACCATGGCCAATAAACATTGGCTGAGGCAGGAGTTTAAAGAGAAGGCTTTGTGGAGTACACTTATTGTGATGACAAAAATAATAAAGTGAGGGCTTTTAGGAATGAGGATACTCATCCTTTGCATTTGTAAAGGACTTCAGAATTCTAAGAACCTTTTCATATATTTCCTTTAAACCTTCCTAAAAATAGTGAGTATTCGAATTTTCCATTATGTTAACTATCTTCCCCAAAACTTAATGTCTTAACGCAAAAACAATCATTTACTGAGCTCACAAATCTAGAACCTGGGGAATGCTCAGTCAACTCAACTTCATGAGCCACCCACTGGCGTAGTTAGAAAGAATTCAGTAGCTGGAATCATGGGAAAAACTACTCTTCCAATGTATCACAGTTGATGCTGGATGATGGCCAACACCTTAGCTGAATGTGGCTGTCATTTGGAATATCTACATAAGTTTTTCCATGTAGATGTTTGGTTTTTTCACAGAATGGTGGTGAGGATCCAAGAGGAAGTATCCCAGTTGAGACATCTAGGTCGAAGCTCTATTGCTTTTGATGTCCTGGCCTCAAAAGTCACCTGCCATTGCCTCCACTTTTGCTCTGTCCACAATGTCTCAAAAGCCCACCCAGGCTCAAGAGGTGAGGCTAAAGCATCTACCTCTTGAGAGAATGGCAAGGCTCTGGAAGAATTCGTGGGATGGGAAATGTTACAGCCATTTTTTGGAAACTATCATCTGTTAAGTAAGATAGATACTATCATTCCCATTTTTAAATGAGCAAAGTGAAGCTTAGGTTATGTAAGTGATTAAGTGAAGGTCACATGGAAATAGAAAAACTGAAGCTTAAAGAAAGTCTCTTTACTTTCAGGAAATTGTTTCCTTTACATTGTTATGGCTGACTGCAATGGCAATGGCATCTTTGTAAACACCTAGAATAAAATATGTTCCTGATGCATTAGTAGTATATATTATTAGCTAAAAAGTGGTATTAAATAAAAATATGTAAAATAAGATTCAGTGACGAATTAAATAATTCTACAGACAGTAATAATCTATGATTATTTTAGTCAGATTTCATGTATCATCTGTGGAAATCATATGGCATATTCAACTGTACAACTGAATTTGCATTCGAGTAAAATACATTATTATTGCAATTTCTGTGAATATTTAAATTTTAGATTTCTAAATTTGATTTTTTGTCAAATAACTGAAGCATGGATACTCACATTTAAGACATTCCGAATGAAAATTATAACTTTACTCCCAACATTGACTTGACTCCTCCAGCATTTTCTTCATAGGTGAATGAGTCCACCATCCATCTGCTAGACTAAATATCCATCCTAAATATTGCTTAAATTTTTCAATACTTCTCTTCCTTCCTTCAATTATCAAAAATAAGAGTGTCTTTATTGTGTATCTGGAATATTTCATCTGCATTTTCTTGTCTGCTGTCATAGCCTTTTTCTTCTCATTGCATTCTGTAAGCTACTGTCAATGTGACAGCAATCTTCTTTTATTTTTTAACATTTTATTTATTTATTTGACACAGAGAGAGGGAGATAGTGAGAGAGAGAGAGAGAGCACAAGTGGGGGAGCGTCAGGCAGGCAGAAGGAGAGGGAGAAGCAGGCTCCCTGCTGAGCAAGGAGTCCGATGCGGGACTCGATCCCGGGACCCTGGGATCATGACCTGAGCCGAAGGCAGCTGCTTAACTGACTGAGCCACCCCGGCGCCCCGACAGTGATCTTTTTAAGACACAAATATAACCCTTCTATTTTTAGAAATATCACAAAGAAGATGAAGGCCTAAGCACATGGAATTGTAAAGTAACAATAATAATATCACCAGCACCATAACAATGATAACACCATGAGTCTTATACCAAGCACTGAAAGGATGAATTATGATGAGTCATATAATACTCATTCCAAATTAGGCTAATATTATTCCAGTTTTATAGAAACTGATATTTATTGAGGATTACTAACTTACCCGAGGTAATCCAGACTCAAAACAAATCTGAATTTCTAATTTCAGACTTTGCCATCCCCACCAAATAACTGTATGTTTAAGCCACAATAAATCTTTTTATATCCTTAGGAACCATGTTTTCAACACATTGTTTTTCTTTTTCAAATGCCAGATAGAGCATTCAGTGGAAAACTCTCATTATTTTCAATAACTAGATAGATAGAATAGATCTTATTTTCCTGAGATAAAAGATAATTATTAAAATTATTTCTAATATGAATTATACTCTTTAATAATTTATTTGATGTCTAGGACTCATAAATATTAAAGGTATTTATTTAATTCACTATGACATAAAATGTTATTATTATCCTTGTGTGAAAACTGAGGGTTGAGGTTGAATTGCCCAAAGTCACAAAGCTAGATCACTTGGAATTGGCTATAATTCCAACATATTTTTCTAACTTGCTTGATTTTTGTGAATGTTTATGAGCTATTCTATATGAAAGAGTATATCAGAGTGCTTGGCATATAACAGATATTCCATAAATGTTTATTTACTTTTTTAATGCTATATTTTGTAGATGATGATTATTGGTGCTAGATAGAAAAAAGATAGATGATAGATAGATGGATCCTCATTAAATCGTAAGTCTTATGCCATCTACAGGGATTTTTCTACTTTTCTTTCAATATCAATATATATATAATATTTTAGTTCAGAATCTGAAACATAGGATTTTTTTCTTTCAGAAATGTATGTTGAAATAGATGAATCCCTTTTTCCCTTTAAGCAGTTTTAGCTTTCTTCAAAAATTTGAAAAGAAACAATATTTACTTGATCTGCATATATTTTGTTCAAAGTTATGAGTATGTATTGGAGTTTTTTCAAAATACTTTCATTAATCAGGCAGATTATTAAAATATTTTAATGAGCTACAGTGAAATACATAAATATGCAAATTTGTAATAGCTATCAGAATGTCATGTATAGTTATTTCTACAAAAGTCTAATTTCATTGAATAAATATATGTATCACTGAAATAAAAGAAACCTTCACAATAGATTTTGAGTGCCAGATAGCTCAGTGGTTGTAATGATTGAAATTTTCAGGGTCAGCAGGCAAATGTTTTTTAGATTTAGGACAAGGGCATTGGAAGGCATTGTGTATTCATGCAGCATATGATGGATGAGAGCAGGTATCAAGAGATTCTTATGTGAAAGATTTATGTTACAAAACCCTCGGATAATGTTGAGAACTGCTCTGAGACTGTTTTTTTCTTGCCACTCACACTACCAGGTGGGAAAAAAAGTACTGTTCTACTTCAGGCTCCCCAAAATAACTAACTTTAGAAGAATTTTTCTATTTTAAATTATTTAAGAATTTTTTGTCTTTTTTTTTCCATTTTGCACAGAGAGGAACACAGCAACCATTTTCTGCAATGTTTCCTTTCGTACAATTTCAAAGCTTCAGGCCTTGCACAAAGAAGAGCTGAATCTGCCAGCATAAATTCCTGCCCCCTGCCCCGGCAGCACACACTCTTATTCCAGTGCAATTCCTATTGCTGGCAATACATACGTCCTTTGAGACGTAAAGAATTTATGCACCAGGTATTCCTGTATTCAAATTATACCTGGGTAACTGTATTTTTGACTATAGTCATGAGTCGGCTTACCATTCAAAGATGAGGGCAGAGAGCCTTCCCATAGGATCCTGTAGAACCCATTCTTGACTTACAATTATGTGTATTACAAGCTAAGAACAAATTTCAAAAGTGTGTTTACTTCCGTTTTTCTTACCACACTATAATGTTCATGAGGAGAGGGACATTTCAAATCAACTTATTGGTACATTGCCAATACTAAGCATTCTGCTTTGAAAATATTTGATGATTCAAACGTTGATAAAAGTGTTCTGCACAGTGAAAGAAGCAATCAACATAACTAAAAGACAACCTATTAAATGTGAAGAGATATTTGCAAATGACGTATCTGATAAAGGATTAGTATCCAAAATATGTAAAGAACTTATTCAACTCAACACCCCCCAAATAAATAATCCAATTAAGAATGGGCAGAAGGCATGAATAGACATTTTTCCAAAGAAGACATGCAGATGGCCAACAGACACATAAAAAGTTGCTCAACATCACTCATAATCAGGAAGATGCAAATCAAAACGACAGTGAAATATCACCTGACACCTGTCAGAATGGCTAAAATACAAAAGACAAGAAATAAATGTTGGCGAGGATGTTGAGAAAAAGAAACCCTTGTGCACTGTTGGTGAGGATACATACTGGTGCAGCCACTCTGGAAAACAGTAGAACAACCCTATGATCCAGTAATTGCACTATGGGCTATTTACCCCTCAAATACAAAAACACTAATTCAAAGGGATACATGCACTCTATATTTATTGCAGCATTATTTACAATAGTCAGATGTTGGAAGCAGCCCTAGTGTCCATTCATAGATGAATAGATAAAGAAGATGTGGTATGTATATATATATATATATATGTATATATATTCAAGTTATACATATATACAATATGAATATTATATTCTGCCAATAAAAGGAATGAAATCTTGCCATTTGCAACAACATGGATGGATCTAAAGGGTATAATGTTAAATGAAATAAATCAGTCAGAGAAAGACAAATACCATTTGATTTCACTCGTATGTGGAATTTAAGAAACAAAACAAATAAAAAAAAAAGAGAGAGAGAGAGAGTGAGAGAAACCAAGTAACAGACTCTTAACTATAGAGAACAAACTAATGGTTGCCACAGGGGAGCTGGGTGGGGGATGGATGAAACAAGCGATTAAAGAGCGCACTTAGCGTGAGGAGCACTGAGTAATGTATAGAATTGTTGAATCTGTATATTGTATACCTGAAACTAATATAACACTCTAAGTATACTGAAATTAAAATAAAAATATTTAAATATTAAGAAAATAAATAAAATGTTGTTGAAAGAAAGTTTTAATGAATGGATGGATGAATGGCTGACGTAGTGTTTTTCTAGTTCTGGCCATGTGGACCTCCCATTCTTCCCAGTAAGCAATATTTGCAGGAAGTGGTTATTTCTAGAGGCAGTATGTTGTAGTATGTGAGATCATGAATTCTACCACATTGCCTGGATTCATATCTCATCTCTACCCTGGACAACTTATTCATTTGCTCATGGCCCGAAGTCTCATCTATAAAATAGGTGTTTTGTAAGTAAAAAGTGAGTTAAAAATACCTGCAATGCATAAAACTGTGTCTTACAAGTGGAATGTGATGGATAAATGTTTCCTGTTATAGGTGTGTTTCAGACTATCACTTAAGGAGATAGATTATTTATAGTCCCAGATTCTCTCAGAAAAAAAAAATACAAATTTTATCCCAGAAGCATTGATATTATGGAAAATGGCAAAATAACTAGATTGCATAACAGACACCTGTTACCTCAGAGGAAATCAATGTATTTAATGTCATAATATGAATTTCACATCTAAAAACAAAAGATGAACTAGCTGCCTTAAAGAGAAAATGGTGAACATGCTTGGGATTAGTTGCCTCTCTTAATCCTAAGAAAATTGACTTAGAAGAAACAAATTTAAAATATTACTGCAAATGTTAATAAGAAACATAAAAATTTTACATTTTTGAATTTGTGAAGTAACTGTTTATTAAAAGTCGTAGTTGAAGTTAAAACTTAACAAGCAATGACATATGATAAATTTTCTATGATTTTTAGTAAAATGAAAAATTATACTTGTCCCTGAAGTTCAAAAGCACACACCCAAAAAAATAAATAAAAACCAAAAAAAAACTTTTAACATTGTTCTTCATTCAGGAAAGAAATTTGGGAAGTATGGTGGATGTTCTGAAATTAAGATGCAACATTAAGTATTTTTCTGACAACTTTGAGCCCAAGGCCAAACCACAATTGTCAGCTCTCACCAGATATGACCCTCACTCTAGGGGAAACACTCCCCACTCTGCTTGTTCCCTTCAGCTGAGAATTGAACCTAATTTTCCTTCCAGCCTTGAAAAATTATCTTAACAAGCCAATCACATCCTCTGATGGGAACGTGGAGTCACCCATCCCCTTGTAACTGCATAAGAGCCTGCCTCCCACAACATCTACACATTCATTCTGTTCCCAAGTGCAACACCTTGTGGCCCTGCATGGTGTGGCATTTTTTTCTCCCCCAGAGTATGAGCTTAAGGTGACTAATGAACTGCTATCAGACTCATCGGCTCAGTATCTGGTGCCTTGTGTTCAGCCATTTCCAGAACCCTACAGTGAGACTTAATGCCTCACCAATGCTCAAAAATGATGCAGACTAAACAGGAAAATAATTTGTGTCCTTGTTTCATTAACTTATTTAATGTTGTTATTGTTATATGATTAAACGTGGAAATCCTTTCTTATTCCATAATCTTCTTCATTCATTAATCAGTGAGGATTTTTTTTTCAGATTTTGACTCTTACCAAATAATGTAGAAACAAACATCCTTATGCATTGTATTAATTTTCTATTGCTGCCTATCAAATTCTCACAACTGTAGTTCCTTAAAACCTGTAGGTCTGCATACACTGCATCATTGGATTTTCTGCTCAGGGTCTCACCAGGCTGAAATCAACATGTTGGCTAGGTTGCATTCTTATCTGAAGATCAGGATCCTTCTTCAAGGTTGCTGGTTGTCTGCAAAGTTTATTTTCTTGAGATTGGAGTATCAAGCTCCTCGTTTATATGAAGGTTGTTGGCTGGGGAACCACTCTCACCTAGAGACCTCCCACAATTCCTTGCCATGTAACCCCTTGCCCTCTAAGCAATTCACAGTATTAATATTTGATTTCTTCCAGGCTAGCCAAAGCACATCTCTCAAACTTCATTTTCTTCAATCATCCAGAAAAATCTCTCTGCTTTTAAGGGCTCACATGATGAAGTCAGGCCGACCTAGAATGATTTTCCACCTTAAAGTCAACTATGATTGGATTCTCTCTCTGTCTTTCTGTCTGTCTCTCTCTCTATATATATATATCCACACATGCATATAAATCATATATATATGATTTATTATAAGGTATTGGCTCACATGATTATGAGCTTCCTGAGCTTTAATCTGTTAATGAGCAAAATGAGTATATTGACATCTGCCCTTACTTTTGTCAGAGTTGTTTTGAAGTTCAAATGTGCTAAAGTTTTAAAAAACATTTTGTATTGTGTTAAGCGCTCTGTAGAGATAACACTACATATGATAAATATCAGTTATTTAGTGGTTACTATAAGTTATATTCTATTGGCAGCACTTCAGAAGAATTATTGCATTTCATCTTCACACTATCTTTATTTTTTAATTTTTTTTAAGATTTTATTTATTTATTTCAGAGAGAGAGAGAATGAGAGATAGAAAGCACGAGAGGGGGCGCCTGGGTGGCTCAGTTGGTTAAGCGACTGCCTTCGGCTCAGGTCATGATCCTGGAGTCTCAGGATCGAGTCCCGCATCGGGCTCCCTGCTCAGCAGGGAGTCTGCTTCTCCCTCTGACCCTCTTCCCTCTCGTGCTATCTCTCTCATTCTCTCTCTCTCAAATAAATAAAT
>NW_027397070.1:54383604-54506709 GCF_003265705.2 Callorhinus ursinus
ATTTATTTATTTGAGAGAGAGAGAATGAGAGAGATAGCACGAGAGGGAAGAGGGTCAGAGGGAGAAGCAGACTCCCTGCTGAGCAGGGAGCCCGAAGTGGGACTCGATCCCGGGACCCCAGGATCATGACCTGAGTTGAAGGCAATCGCTTAACCAACTGAGCCACCCAGGCGCCCCACACTATCTTTATTGTAGTCATTTTATACATGAGGAAACGAGCACAGATACACCAAAAGTTAAAACCAAACAACACTCCAGAGTCCATATTACTAATCAAGTTTTATTTTGCTATATGTAAAGGTTTAAATTGATTTGAGTTTTGTCTTATTTTTCTCATGTTTTCTTCACTTCTCATTCACATTCTACTCAGGTCATACCCAAATGCTGATTTTTGCCTCTTATCCCTTAATAATTTATCACTAATTTTTTTCCTCTCTGAAATCTTGCTTCAGTTTCCTTCAAACTATTTTCCCGTTGATGATATTTTCTGTTTTTGCATGATGCTTTTTTCTTTCTGCTCTCTTATGCTTATCCACAGGGGGGAAAAATGTGAAAGCTATGCTTTTCTGTTTATACGTCTGTCTTTTTCATTGATGGCAATTACCATCAATATCATGTTATTATGAGGAAAAAGAAAACAGAATACACATTTAACATTTTAAACTCCCAATTTCTAATAAGCAAAGCCTTTAATGGACTATGGGAGATAGCCTTAGATCGTGAGCAAGTAAATTATGCAGATAAACATTGAGTCCTTGTCCTTAATGAATAAAATTGTATTATCTTTGGGTTCTAGTTGTATTTGGAATTTATTCAATTTGCTTTTGATAGATTTATTGGGAAAAAGAGGAATCTTTGTTTTAGCGACTTAATTATAATATTCTCATAGATTTAGTTCATTTTATCATTAACAGGGATCCTAATATAACTATCAACCCACTGGACTGGACCAGGTATTATTATCGTGAAACTTAATACAAATAGTTGGTGCTAGGTCTTTTTTAATTGTCTACTAGAATCCACTCTCAGGTGTGCATCTAAGATAAAAAAGGTCTGCAACATTGGCTTGAATCTATTGTATAAATTATAGCTGAAATGGCTGAAGGAAGTTTCTAGGTGTCTCAGTAGAATTAGTAAAGCTATGCCAGATTAAACAAGGAAATGTAATTCTAATCAGGTCTTGACTATTTTGGCCATATTATGGAAAAATTTGGGATATAGGACATTAAAAGCGTGTGTTTTTAAAACATTTTCTTCAAGGGGCACCTGGGTGGCTCAGTCAGTTAAGCATATGACTTTGGCTCAGGTCCTGATCCCCAGGTACTGGGATCTAGCCCTGTGTCAGTCTCTGTGTTCAGCGGGGCATGTGCTTCCCCTCTCACTGCTTCTCCCCCCCCCAACCAGTGCTGTCTTTCTTCCTCTCTCTCAAATAAATAAATAAATAAATAAATAAATAAATAAATAAAATCTTTAATAAATAAATAATAAACATAAATAAATAAATAAATAAATAAATAAATAATTCTCTTCAAATATTAGTAAAACTGACCAAGTAGAGTGCAGTTGTTCTATACAATCTAATGTGCACAGTAAGAGACACTCAAGATATATATTTGTAGCTGGTCATGGGTGTCACAAATTGAACTATAATTCATTTTATAGTGATTATAAGACTGAAATCAAAGCATACACTTAAAATTGTGTATTATGCTTTGTTACTTTTTAAAAAATGATTTATTTATTAATTTGAGAGACAGAGAGAGATAGTGGGGGGAGAGAGGCAGAAGGAGAGGGAGAGAGAGAATCTCAAGCAGACTCCCTACTTAGGAGGAGACCAATGCAGGGCTTGATCCCATGACCTTGGGGTTATAACCTGAGCCAAAATCAAGAGTTGGACCCTTAACCCACCGAGCCATTCAGGCGCCCCAAGATTACTTTTAGTTTATTTTATTTAAGATTTTATTTATTTATTTGAAAGAGAGAGAGAGGCACAGTCAATGTTAAGACTCCTGATAAAGTGTAGACCAGGAGAAGAATTGGAAGACTTTCAGATCATAATATGTTGAAGAACAGTTCTGGCAAAGAAAGTGGTGCAGAAGGACAAATTTAGGGAACAGCATATGCTAAACATAGATGATTGCAAAGTACCAAGGTGTTCAAACTACAGTCTATTAGGTTTATTTCTTACCCTTTTTGAAAATGTTCATTGATATCATTAGTTCATTGTCATAATGAATTTCACCATAAAATATCAAGTCATGTGTAAATTCTTTTGTTATTTTAATCCAGGGAACAAATTTGGGAAAAAATGACTTCTTTGTGATACTGGCATTTCCTTGTCCACGAAAATGTTTATTTAGTATTTTTAGGATGAATTTCATGCTCTTTAACAGCTTTAAAATTTTCTACATACACCTTCATGTCAATTACTAGATTAATTGGTAGGTATTTTAATTTCTATTTCTTTCCTACTGTTGTAACTGTAAAACAATTAGATCCATTTAGATTTTAATTTTTTAACTGTTGAATTTTGGGTTTAGGAAAGCTATGTGAAAACTTGTTTATCTTTGATAAAATTTCTCTATTGTTACTAGTTTTAAGAATCTCATCAATATAAATAGTTATTATCTTTTGTGTCTTTCTAACTCTCATACTTACATACTTTTCTCTCTCTATTTCCTTTTCTCTCTTATCAGTCTCTCTCTCTCTTTCTCATTTTTTATTATGCACTGCTGGGATCTACAGTGAAATACTAAATAGTCACAGTAGTTTTAGATATATTGCCTTTTCCTTGAAGTTAAAGAAAAGTATTTTATAGTATATTTTTGATAAAGATTCTTTATGTGGTGAAAGGGTTCTACTACTTTTCTATGAGTTAATATAAAATTAATGGATATTTTATCGAATTATTTTTCTAAAACTATTGAGATGATAATGTGTTCCTTCTTCCTCTTTTATTCTTTTAAACCAAAGAGTTAACTTAAGGCATTTTTAAATGTTGAAACTTCCTTTCACTTCTAAGGGAAACCTCCTAATTAAGATTTGTTTTCAATATGTTTGTAAGAGATAGTGGTTGCACTGCTGGTGGAAAGTGACAGAAAAGCATGTTAAGAAATTTTATAAGAAAAAAATATGTTCAGAAACTTTTTAAAAAGCTGAAATTAAAAATATAACACATTTTGATTAAGAGCAATTAAACATGTATGGTTATTACATCTGAGCTTTCTGGCCCTCTTACTTTCGTCATTTCAATTAGCCTTGAGGATGTGAAAGAAGAGAAGTTGAGGTAACTAGTAAGTTAGATTTTTTTCAGGATCTTCCCATCATGCCAACTCTAATGATGAGAGTTTAGAAGAATTAAACTTTTGGCCAGTGGCTCTTTACCATATATTCACCTCCTCCTTTTCACCAATGGAATGATGTACCAGCTACGGTAGCATTTCTAATGAGGTTCATTCCCAGCATTTTTGGGGAGATTAGTGAAAGTAGAATTAAAAATTAATATAAAAGTGTTAATGAGTATACTTTTCATATATAGTGAGTGCTAGTATAATAATAATTATTATTATTATTTATAGTGGTGATGAACATGACTTTTCTAAGAGAGAAATTAAGGATTTCCTACTTACCTGGCATTATGCTTTCTAACTGTCCTTATTTTATATTTATTTTTTATTTTATGCATTCACCTATATTTCTCTGATTACTATGCTCAAGTTTAGCATATGAGAGTGTTTTTCACCTTCTCATAGGTGACTCTCTAAAAAGTTCTTTTCTACCACATTTTCTAGGAAAGTGCATGTCTTTTTATTAGTCTTAACAAGTGAAAGACAATTGACCCACCTGAATTTATGAGGAGATCTCTATTCCATATTGCCTAAACAACAATCATGTTTTTGTTTGTTTATTTGTTTTTGTTCTTGTCATAATGTTGATGGTTTAAATAGAGTCTCAATCCTTAGGATCTCCAAACAGTATGCAAATTTTTACAAACACCATTTAGCTTGTGTTTACTTTTTTTATAAAGATTTTATTATTTATTTGACAAACAGAGAGAGAGAGAGAGCACAAGCAGGGGGAGCAGAAGGCAGAGGGAGAAGCAGGCTCCCCGCCAGGCAAGGAACCCAATGTGGTACTCGATCCCAGGACCCTGGGATCATGACCTGAGCCGAAGGAAGATGCTTAACCAACTGAACCACCCAGGAGCCCCTAGCTTGTGTTTACTATCTTAAGTAATAGATAGTAAAAGATAAGTAAAAGTAAAGATAAGTAAAAGAAAGCAATAGATTTGGAATATTTTTGAGAAACATAATTTTATCTCTTCATTTCTGGCACTTGGAAAATTACTTTCTTTCAAACTTTAATGCTCTTTATATTTGTGTTATATTTTATGCAGCATTTCTATGTATTCATAACAGCCTTAAATCACCATCTTACTGAAATTGTTACAAATTTCTTTATCATTTATTCCTCACATCCAACCCATCAATAAACCATTGTTGATTTAAATTCCATATACATCTTAAAATCATTCATATTCTTCAACACGAATATAAACCATTAAAATATAATTCACCAGTAACTCTTGTTTGGTCAGACATAATAATCTGTCTGGAATATAGGAATTGGATTTTATTTTCTTATCACCCAGAATTGTCCAAACTGCAAAGTTTTGAATCAACTATGAAGTTTAGATTGTACATAGTCCACCAGAAGATCACCCTCACTTTTGACATCAACTGAAAGCTTGAAGAGTACTGAAAAATCATCCTCAGACGCCATAATCTGCTAGAAGGATGCTTAAAAATCAGTGAAAATCTGTTATAGTCATGGTTATGGTTTATCACAAGGTATTGATACAAATTAAAATCAGTCAAAGAAGATATTCATAGGACAAAGACTCAGAAAATTTCAAATGCAAAGCTTCTGGGTTTTTTTTCAGAAGATATACCCTCTTGAAATCAATGTGCAACATTCCTATGAAATATTGCCAATAAAATTCAGCTTGCTGGAGTTTTAGTGTACGGTTTTTCTATTGGGGTTCCATTATGTAGGCATGATCGACTGATTGATTTCCCATGTGGTTGACCTCAACCTCCAGGTAAACTGATATATTGTGACCCAAAGCCCCCACCTGAAATCACATGGTTGGACTTTCTGGCTTGGCCAGCCCCAAACTAAAACCATTTAGTAAAACTGGCTTCACCTTAAAACTCAGTATGGCCAGGCCCTGCCCTAAACAAAGATAATCCTATCATGTATGACATAGATTACTTTCAAGAAGCTAAGGGAAATGGCCAGACATCTCTTTAGGCAAAACCAAATTCCTTACTACACACCTTTGAATTTTTTCTCTAAACTGGATTCAGAGTAAAATATTTTAAATGCAAATATATTGATGAATGTCTGTACTTAAAATAGCTTCTTCATTAGCTTTCCCATTACACTGAGGATGAACTGCAAATACATAAGCATAGTCCTATAAGGCTCTAAACATTCCTAAATTTGTCTGTATTAATCATCACTCATTCACTTATATATTGAGCATCTATGT
Source organism: Callorhinus ursinus (assembly GCF_003265705.2). Lineage (NCBI taxonomy): Eukaryota > Metazoa > Chordata > Mammalia > Carnivora > Otariidae > Callorhinus > Callorhinus ursinus. The sequence continues at coordinate 54,389,159 of NW_027397070.1, forward strand.
ACCAGAGACTCTTCTCAATGTAAGAAGTATTTTTGGATTCTCAAGAACCTTACACAAAGAAACCATACAAATAAATAAATAATAAGGTAACTTTAGATAGTAACTGAGATAACTGAGACTTCCTTTAGATTTACTGATATAAGAAGTTACTTATGAAGAGACACGAATGTGTTCAATGATGGGCCATGCCGAGGTCTAGAGAAAACACATTCTCCACCATGGGGGAGATTTAGTGAAAGGGCATTGACATGGAGATGGTCTTTTCATGGTTATGAAACAGGAAGTAACCTAGTGTGGCTGAAGTGTACAAGTGTGAAGTGTGTATAAGATAAAAGTAGAGATGTATTCAGGGGCCAAGTTATGTCCTCACGCAGAAGATTAAGCGTCTACATTTTATTGCAATGTGATTAAAAGATATTCAAATATTTTAAATATAACATTAACATTTAAATTAAAAAAAATGCCCAGGTTACTGTGTCCAGAATGGATTATATTGGAGAAAGATTCAAAGCAGGTGACATAGAGTAGGAATGTTTATGTATATATAAGTGGTTTGAAATACAGAGAAATTGGAGATAGCATTACATAGAAAGCAATAGATTTAGAATATTTTTGAGAAACATGATTTTATCATTGGAAATTATATATCATTCTTGGATTTGGGGTTTGCTGAGATGTTAAAGCCTGAATAAGAAAATCATTTTGGGGTGGATGGGAATCAAGATTTATGTTTTAGTAATATTAGATTTAGAAAATTTCTTAAACATCAGTAGAAATTTAAACATAGAATTTGTATCTCTAACCATGAACAAAAGTTTACATTTTTGAAATATATTTATAAATAATGCTTAAGTCAAGTAAATTTTATCAAGTTAAAAAAAAATATGGAGAAGCCAAGAATTTACCTTTGGATACTCCAACATTGAGACATTCAAACTAACAAAGAAAAAGATTTGGGAAAAGAGACTGAAAATAACCAACCTTAAAATAGGATGAAAAACAGAATCCAGAAAAATTCAAGTAAGAAACCATAAGCAATGATCAACTATGAAAATGGTACATTGTGGATAAAAATAACACAAGAAAGTAGCCATTGTGAGGGCAACAGAGAGGTCATTGCTGGCTACAACAACAATAAAAATATGGGTTACTGACTTACAGAATAACATAGTTAAACCTCAACACATTCTAAGTAAAAGACTAGACCCAAGAAACTATATATTATAAGGCTATATTTATACAAAATATCTACAAAAGTTAAATTTTTTAGTAAGGCCACATTTGTAGAAAAGGCAAAACTATAGAGACAAAATGTGGTTGCCTGAGCCTGGGAGTGGGACAGGGATTCAATGCAGACAGCAGGAGGAACCTTTGTTGTGGAATTGTCCTAGAATTGTGCTGATGGTTGTATGTACTGAAACAAACAAAAATTTACTAAACAAACAAAACCCATTGCATTCTACATTTTTCAATGGGTGACTTTTATGGTATGTAAATCATGCCTCAGTAAAATTTTTAACATGGGAACTGCTGAATGGTAATCCAATGTATCAATATACTGCATTTTGTTTGTTCATTAAACAGTTGATGAGTATTTGGATATTTTGTAGGCTTTGGCTATTGTAAATAAATCTGCCATAGACACTCATGCTTAAGTCTTTGTATGAATACATTTTTTTTTTTTTTTAAGATTCTACCCATTTGACAGAGAGAGAGAACACAAGCAGGGGGAGCAATAGAGGGAGAGGGAGAAGCAGGCTCTCTGCTGAGCAGGGAGCCTGATGCGGGGCTTGATCCCAGGACGCTGGGATCACGACCCAAACCTAAGGCAGATGCTTAACCGACTGAGCCACCCAGGTGCCCCTGAACACACGCTTTCTATTCTCTTGGATAAACACTTATTCCTAAAAAGGGATCAATCATATGGCATGTATATATTTGAAGTTTTAGGAAAATGCCACACTGTTTTTCAAAGTGGTTGTAGCATTTTACATTGCAAACAGGTGGCACTTGGTACAATCAGATTGTTATTGTTTTTCATTGTATCCATTTTTTAAATGTGTGGTATAACATCTTACTGGGATTTTAATTTACGTTTCCCAAATGAATAATGGTGATAAGCATTTATTCATGTGCTTATTTTCCATCTATATATCTTTCCTATTGAAGTGTCTGCTCAAATAATTTCTCTTTTTATATATTGAAGTTTTTTTTTGTTAGTTTTGAGTTCTGAGAGTTTTTAATTACATTTTGGATAGAAGTCGTCTATAAGATATATAATCTGAAAATATTTTCTTGTCGTAGCTGGTCTTCTAATTCTTTTTCTGTATATTTTGAAGAGAAGTTTATAGTTTTGACAAATTTAATTGAATTGTGGCCATGACTTGAATCCTTTGAATTTAACAAGAGATGTTTTATGGCCAGAATATGATATAGTTCCTTGTGTACTTGAATATATATTCTGCTGCTTTTGAGTGGGATGTTTTATAAATGTAATTAAGTCAAGTTGATTGATGGTGTTGTTTAGGTCTTCTACATCCTCGCTGATGTTTTTGTCTACTCATTATATCAATTATTGAGTGAGGAACATTGAAATTTCTGACTGTAACTCTGAATTTTTCTACTTTCTTTTGGGTTCTATGAGGGTTTCTTTATAGATATGTTTTTAGGTGCATAAATGTTTAGAATTGTTAGTGTTCTTGGTGAATTGACCCTTTCTTATAATATATTTCTCTGAAATCTACTTTGTTTTGCATTTAATATAAACACTCCAGCTTTCTTTTGACTAATGGTATATAATTTTCCATATCTTAACTTTTAATTTATTTATCTATTTATATTTAAATGCATTTCTTGTAGGCCTCTGTTTTGGATTGAATTCTGTACCCAAAATTATATGTTGAAACCTGAACCATTGGTACCTATGAGTATTACCTTATTTGAAAATAGGGTTTGCAGAAGTAACCAATTTAAGATGAAAGCCTACTAGATTAGGATCGACCTTAATCCAACATTATAAACATGTTATTTAAGAAGAGAAAATTTGAACACAGAGATACATGTAGAGGGGGAACACCACGTGAGGACTAGGGCAGAGATTGAAGTAATGTATCTGCAAGCTAAGGAACAAGGAATGTCTACAACTACCAGAAGTTAGGAAGAGACATAGAAGTTTCTATGGCACCTTGATTTAGGACTTCTAGCCTCCAGATCTGTGAGGTAATAAATTTTCTGTTGTTTTAAACTCTCTAGTTTGTGGTACTTTGTTACAGCAGTCCTAGGAAACTAATACAACAGTATATAGATTGTGTTTTTTATTCAATCAGATATTAATCCCTTTATTGGTTGAGGATTTTCTTTAAACCTTTCTCATCCTGCAGGTTTGCTAGTGATGAATTCTTTCAGAGCTATCTATCTGTCTCTCTATCATCTATCTATCATCTATCAATCATCTATCTATCATCTGTCTATATCTATGTATCTATCATGTGTCTATCTTTCATCTATCATTTATCATCTATCAACTACCTATCATCTATCTATCATTACCTATCTCTGTCATCTATCAGTTATCACCATCTATCTATATATCTTTCTATCAGTTTGTCTATTTTGATGTATTTTATATTATTTTTGTTGATTTTCTTTTTCTTTTTTTCTATTTATTTTTGAAAGATATTTTCTCTGCATATAGAATATTGTTCTACTGACATCTCTTACAGTCTTTCTGTTGAAAAATCTGTTGTCATTCTTATCTTTGTTTCTCTGTATACGTGTGTCCTTCTCTACCTGCTTTTTAGATTTTCTTTTTATCGTTTGTTTTGAGCAATAGCTTATAATGTGTCTTGGTGCAGTTTTCTTCATATTTCTTTACTCAATGTTTGCTGAGTTTCTCGGGTAAGTTAATAGATTTTGTGGTGAGAAGATAAAAAGTTTTCCTGTCATTGTGTATCTACAAGTATTTTCTCATGAAGTATGAGACCTAGTCTTCTGTTGAGAAACATTAAGAGAAAGATGAAGTCAAAGGAGATTTAGACTTAATTTGAGTATGTAAGAGATGATGTAAATTGTGGTATTTAAAAATGAGAACGCAGGGTAATTTTGATAGGATTCTTCACTTCAAGCAACTTTTTCCTTTTTTAAAAATATTTTATTTATTTATTTAAAAGAGAGAGAGGGAGAACACAGGGGAGAGTAAGAGGGAGAAGCAGACTCCTTGCTGAGCAGAAAGCCTGATGTGGGACTTGATCCCAAGACCCTGGGATCATGACCCAAGCTGAAGTCAGATGCTTAACTGACTCAGCCACCCAGGAGCCCAAAGAATTTTAACCTTTATTACCCTTCAGTAATGTCAGATTTCTTCCACCATATTTCAGATGTCTCTTCATTTCAGCTTCATTTCAGTGTTACTTCCTTAGAAGATGTCCTCTACTTCCAATCTAAACCTGAGCTATTATTATTTCTCATACTCATTAAGGCATTTTATAACATTTGTGTCCATATCTATCTAGTGTCTTTTTTTCAACTTAAGTGTAGACTCCATGAAATCAGAACTCTGTCAGTTTTGTTCACAATGCCTAGCATAGTACCTAGTCCAAAGAAGAAATCCTACAAAGGTATAAAGAGTTTTGAAGAATGTGCATGAGTTTTCTAATTCACCCTTTCTCAAAAAGAAAGTTGTAGCTAAGGCTCTCCAAACAGAGAGAAATACATATATAAAAATATGAAATAATGAAGTAATGCAAATATTTAGAAATTTACAAGATATTCCTTATAGACCAGCATTTGAGTGAATATGGGAATAACATGTTTTGAAATGGAAAGTATTATCCTAGTTATGTATATTAAAGGGTTTGATGTTGATCAGTGTTTTTCAAAATCCAGTGTTCTGAAAAATGTCAATAGATTTTCTTGTGCAATAAATCATTTTGTTATCAAACATTTTTGGGAAACTCCAGTAAATACATTCCTTTATTGAAGGATGTATCCAAACAGTGAATATTGTGAATTACCAAATGGGATGGGATGGTATAAACCAGGTTTATTCTTGTTTAGTTCTTAAACTCTTTCTTACTTAACACGTATTAACTGGTTAGTAATGGTTACTGGTTCTAATATTCTGTAATGGTAAAAAAAAATAGCATGATAATTATCAAGGTTACTTACTTTTCATTGAAAGTAAGGGCCTAATTTTTAGCTGTTACCTTATTAATTTCTTTCTTCCTCTTTTCCACTAACTTTTGATTCACTCTTAAAAAGCATAAGTCACTATAATTACATATCGACCATCATCCCTAAAAACTTTTCAAGGCTAAATTAAAACTTTTAAGTAAATACTTTTGTTGGAAATGGAATTTCTACTCTCAAGCCTATTTTAGAAGGCTTAGTTTTAAGTAAGCTAAATACTTAGAGTCAAGTGTGGATCAAATTAATGTACTACATCAATGATACGATCAGAACAGTCCAAAAATCAAGGGTATCTTTAAATCAGTTATCTGTATCCATTCTTATCTGACATTCCAAATTTCAGACATTGACTTCATATTAAAAAATAAAAATAAAAATGCTCTTTAAGGAGAGCACAGATAGTCATTTTATTTCAAGTAACCAACTGGTAAATAAGTGTAATCTGGAACAAATTCACTGAAGTTTCTGTTAAAAACACATAATATGTCTAGGCTACTGGTAGTGATGTTTAGGATAAATGTAACTCTGCTTCTGTTTTTTGGTTTTGTTTTGTTTTAAACCCACATCCTCTTCAGTTATTGGAGCTAAAATGACCATGTCGTGGTTTCTTATTGAGATGGCAGTGTTACATATCATCTTGAGTTGTATTGCATAGTCCATTATTCCAATAAAACTTTAAACCTTAGGGCTATTTTTAAGATAAATAAAAGCTTTGAACCAGGAATGAGTAAGGCTTTTTCCACAACCTTAAACTAGGAATTCTCAAGTGGTGTACTTAGATTCAATTATTGACTCTACAGCCTTATATATTTGATTACTTAGGTAGTTGATATTCCTAATACCCTTATCTCTCACTTTTAACCACACTAGGATTCCTTGGTTGTTTTATGTGTGGATTTCTTAGAATAAATGTTGAATTTATTTTGTTGGAATCTGGCAGAGTAGTCATTTTGAAATATCCAAATCTATTAAATCAGCCTTCACTCAAATATCAATCTCTTGGCAAATGTGTTCACTAGTAAGCAGAAAAGGAGCTCTCTCTGGAGATTATTCCACTTGATGGTTTAAAATGATATATCTACCACAAAGGGACATCCTGGGAGCTCTGGGTTGGATAAATAAGCTATATTTTACAATATGTCTAATATTGAGTGTTCTATTTATTTCATATTTTAATTTGTTTGATTTATTCATAAACATATATTATATAAAATATGTATTTATTAATTTAGAGACCATTCTAGTTAATATATGACAATTTAGAATTGTACACAGAAGTCTTGATTTTATTCAACTCTATTGAATATAAATGTGACTATGTTATTTTTTTTTGGTTAAAAAATGTAAGTGGAATTGATATGTGTCCCTTCAGGTCAGAAGTTCTAAGGGACAGTGCACTGTGCTTGATTTGCCATGTTCTTTTCCAACTACTGCAGCAACAGTGGAAGCAAGTGTTGAGAAGAATCCTCCCTTAACCTGGGTTTCTTAGTAACTGTGAGGTGCTGAGTACTCTGTTGAACTGATTAGACATACAGCAGGAATGAGAAATTTTTCTTTGTCTTGAATGTCACTGAGTTTTTGCAATAGTAAATAATCTAGCCTCTCTTTTTTTATACATTATCTTTTTACTAGGTTAATAAAGCTACAATTTTTTAAAGATTTATTTATTTATTTTAGACAGACAGAGAGAGAGAGAGAGAGAAAGCACAAGTGGGAGGGCCAAAGGGAGAAGAGATATTCCCAAGCTGACTCTGAGCTCAGTGCGGAGCCTAATGTGGGGCTGGATCTCACGACACTGACATCACAACTGCCAGAACAAAGAGTGAGTTGTTTAACTGACGGTATCACTAAGACACCCCAATATAGCTATTCTAACATTTTTGATGTATCTTTAGTAAAGATCATAAAGATAAGATTAAAAAAACAGGCTGACATTGTATTAACTGGTCATTAATATTTGATGTCATTATGGATATATTAAAATGTTTATCATTATCTCAGTTACACTTTTTACTTATTTTTATTCGTTCTTTGGTTCTTTACTCTCTTGACTTCTTTAATTATATATATTAATAATTATATATAACTGTATAAATATATATTTTTATATGTGTATGCATATACATAAACACACATATATGTATATAAAACAATCTATTTTATCCTCTATTTTCTGGAATTTATTCATTCCTTTAAAAATCTTTGTCATTGGCCTAAGTATTTAAAAGCTGAATCATGGGGCGCCTGGGTGGCTGTCGTTAAGGGTCTGCCTTCGGCTCAGGTCATGATCCCAGGGTCCTGGGATCCAGCCCCGCATCGGGCACCCTGCTCTGCGGGGAGCCTGCTTCTCCCTCTCCCTCTCTAGGCTGCTTGTGTTCTCTCTCTCGCTGCTTGTGTTCCCTCTCTCGCTGCTTGTGTTCCCTCTCTTGCTGTGTCTCTCTCTGTCAAATAAATAAATAAAATCTTAAAAAAAATAAAAGCTGAATCATCAAATTATCAAAGGATAATGTTTTGTATAATTCTATCTTACTTCCAGGTAACACAAGGACATTTAAAAAACATAACCTCTATTGTGTACTTTCACAAATTTATATGCTATTACTTATCATGTCACACACACACACACACACACACACACACACACACATACCTGCACACAGAACCATAAGACATTATTATTTTATTGAGTCATTGCTCCTTTTGATTATATAAATTTTTGCTTTTTTTATCTGTTAATTTTTCTTATTTCTTTCCCTTCTTATATGGAATCACTTTTCTTCTGCCTTAAGAACACCCTTGGAAATTTGCTTTACCATGTGTCTGTTGTAGTGACTTTTCTGATGTACGTGTGTGTGTATATTGTGAAAATGACTTCATTCTGAAGTATATTTTTCTCAAATTGGCAATAGTTTTCCTTAGCTGATTCAATATGTTCTTTTAGTATATTCTGGTCTCCCATTATTTTAAAAATTCGAAACACTTTCTCTGAGGATAATCTGTATTTTCCTCTATTTTTTTTTTTTTTAAGAATTTCTTTCTGTCTTTGATTTCTAGAGTTTACTATGATGTGTCTGTACTGATTTTGTTTTACTTTCTGTTCTTGGAATTATTATGAAGCGTGGGCTGATTTTTTTCAGGCTGTGTATTATTATCTGTTTTGAATATTATTTCATCCAATTTTCCCCTTCCACCTCTGGAACTCAGATTATACTTATATTTGAACTTCTCCTTGCATTCTATATGTCTCTCATATTCTTTTCTTTTTTTTCCATAATTTTTCATTTTTGTGCCACATTCTATACAATTATTTTGACCATATTTTCCACTTCTCTAGTTATTTAAAAAATACATCAAATATGCACCTAAAACCCATTTATTGATTTAGTATTATTATTATATTTTTGTTTAGAATTTTATTTTATCATATTTACTATTTTACCTTTATAGTTTCTAATTACCTAATAAGTTTTGCTCATTTTTAACTTCTTTGAATTTATACTCAGAGTTGTTCTACTTTCTTGGTCTAATAATCCCAATATATCCAGATGTGTGAGCTGTTTCTGTTTATGTTCCATCTACTGAGTCTCATTTACTGTGTCATATAGTCTACTATCTCTTTCTTTCATACTTTTTTAATAAAAAATAATTATAAGAATGAGTGGGTGGCTCAGTCGGTTTAGCATCTGCCTGTGCAAATAAATAAATAAATAAAATCTTTAAAAAACAATAATTATAAATATAATACAAAGCTTAGGATGATGGTATTATCCTATGAGAAAATTTTTGGTTACTTCTCCTGAGTAATTTAAGTACAATCAATGGAAGACCATCTTAATCTAAATGCAAAGCTTTCAGTACTCTACACAACCAAGATTACTGGAAGTTAAGCCTCAAGTTAACTCAAGGGCTGTTTTATCTCCTTTTGACTCATCATTTGGGTTTTACCCTTGACATCCTTGTTTTATTGAAAATTGTTTAATGGGTACTTGAATTTGATTTGTCTCCTTGTTCTGTGATGCTTTCCAAGTCAGTTTAGCCATGAATTCTTTTCTTCTTCTTCTTCTTCTTCTTTAAAAGTTAAGGTTGATCTAGGGCTTTTGTATAGATGTAATCTGTCAATTCCTCAATCTTCCCCACACCCCCAAGCTTTTCTTCAGAATTCACAAGACTTTTCTGATTATCATGCAGGAAGGAGAGATACAATCAAGGAATCTATATTTTAAGACTGTTTTAGAGCCACGAGGAATGAAAATGACAATGGAAAAGAAAGCCTGAACTTTTTCAGTTCTCCTGTATAAGAATAAAATGTGAGATAAAGATTGCAATCAGGAGAAAATATTAGGTATCTATGGTACTGAAAATATTCAAGAAAAGCTGTTACTCTGCAAATGGCTCCCTGAGAAATGTGTGGTACCCAACCATCTCAACCATATGTGAGAGATGTGGTTGTGGGAAACTTACCTTAAAACAACCCCAATCTTTATTTTTTTTAATTTATTTTTTAAAGATTTTGTTTATTTTTATTTTATTTGAGAGAGAGAGAGAGAATGAGAGATAGAGAGCACTAGAGGGAAGAGGGTCAGAGGGAGAAGCAGACTCCCTGCTGAGCAGGGAGCCCGATGTGGGACTCGATCCCGGGACTCCAGGATCATGACCTGAGCCGAAGGCAGTCGCTTAACCAACTGAGCCACCCAGGTGCCCAAAACAACCCCAAACTTTAAAATCAGTTCCAGATCCTCAAGCAAAGAGCCTGAGTAGAATACACAGGACATGGGGCCCTATTTGGGTTTGAATAAATGCTCTGGAATAAGAGTCAAAATGCTATTAATGTTTAAACCTTTTGTGGGATTTGATCATTAAATGTGACTCAGTTGTGTGCTATTGGCAATCTTTATTCATAATATTTTGAAAAGGAAATGGAATGAATGAATTAAAAATATTTGGGAGGCAGAGTACTGGTGATACAAAACAATTGTGATGAAATGTATTATTAGTTTCAAAATAGTTTTGTATGGGGGAAAATTTCTTTTAGACATACAGGAAGCTATTTTGAAATGCATGGGTCAAAAGAGGAAGAAAAAGAAGTGAAAATCAGGGGAAAAATCTTTAATATCACATCACATTATGAGAAGAATTGAATGGATAATACACAACTAACTAAGGAGACACAATAAATGAAACATTTGTTAACATATACTAGACAATGATCATAGAGTTATCCCATCTCAAATTTAGACTAGTTTTATGTGAGAATAATTGCTAGTCTGTAAAGCTGTTATTAGGATTTATCATCTGTCAGTCAGAATATTGGCATGACTTTCTTAAGAAAACTTAATATAAATTGGGGGGAAGGAGTATTGTATTTTCTGACAAATAAGTGATTATTTACATTGTTTCAAGACTTTCCACTTCAGTATAAAATGATTGTGCTCGGAGAGTAAAAGAAGGAAGACATGAAGAAATTCAAGTATTAGTTGTACTAAAGTAAATAGAATATTCTGTTTCTATGTTGTCTTTTTTAAACCGAGATCCTCTTTCTCTTTCCTCCCTATCTACTCCTTGTAAAAGCAAATCTACACCTTTGGATAACCCTATCCTAGGTTAGCTTTTTCTGTTATCTAACCTTCAAAAGTATGTGCACTCTCATTTCTAAAATCAGTATTAATGCCTAACCCAGAGGATCATAATGGGAATTATATGCCATAATGTGTTTAAAGGATTTTTTAAATAGCATGTAATCCCAACATTTATTTCCCAATCTTTTCCTCTAAGAACTCTGATAGAATTATATGTGATATAATTTTATTCTCATATTCTTCTATATGTGAAAATTGTTTGATAAATCTTATGTTGTTGAGAGCTCAAATTTGTCTTTCACTTATCAGCTATGACACATAAGGCTCATTAGCTTGTTGTATTGATTTTGTGAGGAATCCTGGTATTTCTATACTCATACTGTACATTCAGTAGATTATTGAAAAATTTTTATTAAGTGCTATTGAAAGTACAGAGAATTTGAAAATAAGGCTAAAAGTTAGTATAGCTTTAGAAGATCCTATGTGGAGGATGAATTTCCTCTACCCTTCAAGGTCCTTCAGCCTGACTAAGAATCAGATCAACATGAGACAGACTAACAGAAGAAAATCAAATGTAATTTTGTATGTAAGGGGAATCCACACAGACATGGAAATTCCAAAGATAGTCAGGCATATATATGCCATTCTGACTAAGGAGAAGGAAATAGGGGTCTGGGACTTCAAAGGGAAGGAATGCAATTCACAGGAAGCTGAAAAAGAGTAAATATTTGGTAACCAAATATTTGCAGGGCCACTCAAAGACAATGGGACATAGAGGACTTTGATCAAGCAGACCTTGCCACATTCCTCCCTGTCTACCTAGTTCATTTCATAATGTCATTATCTATAATGATAGCTGTCTTTCTGGAGCAGGTCCTTTATCTAAATTCTTTTAGGTAATTGTAGGGGAGGTAGAGAGCTTTTCCTGAATCTGCTAGGTTTTGATTGCTTTTAACTCAAAAAGAATCTTCAGTACAATATGGCCCATCTTGGGGCAGCCTGCCCTTGGCCCCCAGAGTCCTATGGGGTCAGACTCATGGGGGGTTATCTAAGAAGATATACTTTGATCTAATTACTCTTTACCATTGATTCAAGGTATGAAACTTGGTAAAATTACGTTTTAACTTGTAAATTTTTATCTGTATTAAGGTTGGTACTTTCTGTCCAGTAGAAAAGATAATTACAAAGGTTACATTTTATTGCCTTGTAGGACAACCAGTAACCAGTTTGTATCTCACCCAACAATTTTATTCTAGTATTAACACTGAATTGCGTATAAATATATAGGTCTTCAAATGTTCTTTGAATCAGCCTTAACATTTCTTTACTCACTAATGAGTTGAATAAAATATTTGACATACATTCTACTTATTTATGAGAAAGTCATCAATCATACTTTTTAAAAATTGCACTTTACCATTGTTATGGGCCCAGTGTTGAACTACATCCAGATATTCAGGTTTCAGCAAAACATAAGGTCAGGAAAGGCCTCCATGGTGAGAAGACTCTGACTCTCAAGGTTGAAGAACATGTAAGATAAATCTAGGAAAAAGGAAGAGGGACATGTATTCTAGAAATAGAAAATAATAAGGGGGATTGTGCAGAAACTAAGATAAACTAAATATATCTGGCAAAAAAAAAATGTGTTCTAAATCCCAAGACAGAAAAAATATATTTCTTTGCTCTGGGAGGGTAAAAATCATGAAAATTGAATAAGGAAAATACAATTTTGATGAAATAAATAGTAAGGATTATTAGAAGCTATTTGTTTGGCTGTTGAGCTCTTAATAGTAACATTGAAACAGGACCTAATGAAACTATGGGATAGGAAATTGGTAAAATATTTATACATGCACCAAAGTATCTCATTTATTTAATATCTGAGAATGACAAATTATTTTTAACCAAAGGAATCCCATATACTGCTTTAGGAGAAAAAAATGCATAAACACTTCAAGGTGCTTTTTTTAATTTTACTTCCCTTAAATAAAAAAACAAACTAAAAGAAGTTGGAAGATCTCAGATCCAACACCTATTTCCCTACTTGCTTTTATCTGTAATTCTTGATAATGGCAGTCTGGTATTCAGAAATTGAAAGACTATCTTTTCCCAGACATGCCGCTTTCCCAGGGTGGGGCTGTGAGAAACACAGTAGCATACCCATTGAATGCCAATGATGAATAGAAGAGCAACTGTAACAGTCATTTTGATTTTGATTATCTGCCTAATTTCAGGTTCTGGTTGAGATTAAAAGGAGGATAAAATGTGTGCATAATCGTACAGAAAGAATCAGTCCCAACATTCCCTGTTAATTTATTCCTTTTTTTAATAGATGGCATTCATTAATTATAAATGGTCCCATAACCTAAAGCAACCTGAGCATCTGGAGAAAAGTTTTGGTAATAGAAACAGATTCTGCTTCCACTCAGGAAACAGTAAGCACAGTTATTTGAAAATAATTCTTTACTTCAGCATAGGGAATTATTCTTTGGGAGTCAGTAAAATGAGTGTAACATCTCAAGGCAATATCAGACGATGTGAAAAATTGTAGAGGATAATCATACTAGAAGCAAAACTGTCAAGTGCTTTAGCATTTCTCCAGGCATAAGACAAACAAAGAAGGGTTAACTAGTTAAACTGTGCTCCATTTCTTTTGTCCCAGGTTCTCTCTCTGGTCTCTCATGTTGTTTAAAAAAAAAATGTCTGCACATAAATTTAATATCAAGTAATTTTTGCGACTTTCAAGAAGATAAAATAATCTTGTAATAACACATTTATGTTGATAAAATATAACAGTTCATTTTCTTTATAAAACACAATGCCACCTTGAATTACTTTTCACAAAGTACATTTATTTCCATCTTTAGGAAAGAAAACACTTATGATTAAGTGTATATTTTAAACTAGAGGATTCTAGTACTCACACAGAAACCATTATCTCTGGTTAATCTCCATATTTTATCTTCGGTAACTAAATGTGTGACTCAAAGTCACATTCAACGTTTATTGAGAGTTATCTTCATTTGTGAAAATTATTTTTAAGAAAAGGCAACCACATTTCTGATGTGATTTAGCCATTAACATCCCTGAAGGCAATGACTAAACTAGTTGATTTCTCAATGTCCCTTTCAAAGAGTTAGTAATACCATCTTTTAAGTCTGTTACTGCAATATAGCACAGATGCTCATCTTTATTTCTGTCAGGTTAAAACTTAGTTGGGCAGCTTAAGGAAGCCTCAATGTCCTCCCATGAGGATATCCAACAACACACTATAGCAATCTGCCACGCTGTTCACATGTCACTCAGCCTTCCTTGTGTCCCTTCCCACCTCACTTTAAATATCACCCAGTTCCAACTGCAAATATAGAACTAGCTCTCTTAAATCATGTTTAGATTATAGACAATCAATCATAGTTGTGAAATCATAGCCATAGAGAATAAATCGTTTGAGACCTCCATTGATTAAGAAATTTAGTCGAAACTGTTTTATTGGGTCTCTATTTTAGATCTAGGTTAAATATTACAATGATATATATCTAAAGCTGTCAATTTGAAGGGATAAAGTAAAGGTCCATTGACAAAGGCCTCAATAATTTTTTTTTTACTGATAAGGAACTAAAAAAATGGTGATTGTAGAGAAGGGAACAGAGTTATGATAATTGTTCAGTAATTATGAATCTACCAGGACCAATCTGAAAAGTACATTAGAAAAGTGATTTGATACAACAATGGATAGTAACAACTAACATTCAGTCCCCCCATTCAATGAAAGAACTAAGTATGCACAATATGTCAGGCTTTACTCATTTATAAATTCATTAAATAAATATGTGTTCACTGAGTACAATATAGTAGACAGTGCTTGCTGCTGGGAAAACACCAAGTTGCTTACAAACCTGACAGACTAGCAGAAAGCCCAGATGATTATACAGGTAACTATAGTGAAATGTAAAGATTGTCTTGATAAAAGTGTCTCATGGGAGCACAGGGCTCTTAGCACAAACATAAGGTCAGGAAAGGCCTCCATGGTGAGAAGACTCTGACTCTCAAGGTTGAAGAACATGTTAGATAAATCTAGAAAAAAGGAAGAGGGACATGTATTCTAGAAATAGAAAATAATAAGGGAAATTGTGCAGAAACTAAGAGATACATTTTTTTTCTCTCACTGGTACAATGAATGCTTAGAATATATTAGAAAGAAGGGGCTAGAAATTAATTCAAGACCAGATTGTTAACAGATATTGAGGGTAATATGTATTAGCACTTAATCTTATATCACAGTAGGGTGATATAAGGCAGTAAGATGTTCGTATTCATGTCAGAGAGGTCTCTCTCCTAAAATTGTGATGAATGAATTCGATGAGGACCAGAATAAAGGTGAGAAGACAAATTAGGAGGTTATTGCAGTGGGATATGAAGGAAATAAGAGTGAAAGCCAAATGTATGGAGTGGGAGGGGGAGATTTGAGATATAATTAAATGCAAGAATGGCAGGACTTGGTGATTCACTGAGTGCTGATGATAAAGGAGGAGCTGAGGTTTCTACTCATATTACTGAGTTGGATAACTGAAAAGATGGTTGTATTATTTATTGAAAATGTAAGCAGGTGAGATGAATTGAAAGTAAGTTGAGTATTATAGGTATTGAGTTTGAGATATCTGTATGATAGTCATTTGAAGTGAGCAAGAAACAATATTGCTGTGCATTAAAAAAAAAGCTTTGAGCAAGAGAGTGATGTTGGAGACAACAACCTCTAACATCGGTAATTTAAGCTATGGAAATATTAAATTGACCAGATGGAATATATAAAATAAGAAGAAAGAGGATTTAGGACAGAAGTCTGAGGAATGTTATAACTTAATTATAAGAAAGAGAGAATGAGATGTATAAAGTGAGAATGAGAACACAGTAGTGTGGTGTCATGGAATTTAAAGAAAGAAAACTTCAAGGGAGGCATCCAAGTGTCAAATGTGGCCACAGCAAGACAATGTAAGGATAAAACTGTCCATGGTGAAGGTGAATAGCAGCAGTGCTAAGAGAAGTTTAGTGAATGGATGATGTCAAAATCAAAATTGTAGTGAATTTAGAAATGAGTAGGAAGTTGAAAAAGCAAAAAGAAGAAATATAAATGATATACGTTAATTTGCTCATAAAAAGTTGGAAATGGCATTATGGTATCTAGAAGCAAAGCTCTGTATGTATGTACATATGTTCATATATAAGTATTTATGCACTTATTTATTTTTATCAAAAATGAGAAAAATTGGCATGCATGAATATAGTTGTAAAGAATGAAGTAAGAAGTCTTGAACACATAATCAGCTGGGATAATTGTTATTAGAACATGTCTCTTACGAAAATGGAAAAGAATGTAATACAGACAGGAGGTAATTAGAAATAATAATATCCTAATCATGGTGTGGTTATGCACTGGAGGGATTCCAGCAGTATAAAGAAATAATCATATGTGTATTTTATTTATTTATTTATTTTAAAGGTTTTATTTATTTATTTGACACAGAGAGACACAGCGAAAGAGGGAACGCAAGCACGGGGAAAAGGAGAGGGAGAAGCAGGCTTCCCATGGAGCAGGGAGCCTGATGTGGGGCTCGATCCCAGGACCCTGGGATCATAACCTGAGCCAAAGGCAGATGTTTAACTACTGAGCCATCCAGGCACCCTATTATTTTATTTTATTTTATTTTATTTTATTTTATTTTATTTTATCTTATTTTATTTTATTTTTTTATTTTTTAAGATTTTGTTTATTTATTTGAGAGAGAGAATGAGAGAGAGAGTACGTGAGAGGGGGGAAGGTCAGAGGGAGAAGCAGACTCCCCGCTGAGCAGGGAGTCCCATGCGGGACTCCATCTCGGGACTCCAGGATCATGACCTGAGCGAAAGGCAGTCGCTTAACCAACTGAGCCACCCAGGCGCCATCATATGTGTATTTTAGACATACCATTCTGGCATCGCTGTGAATATGAATTGCCAAGGGGATAGCCTTGAAGCAAGGAAATCTGGTAAGACTGTAATGCAAAATTTCAACTAACAAGTGATCAAGACATAAGCAGAGGAGGTCATAATAGAGGAAGGGATAAGGGGAATAATACTGAAGTTATTGAGGAAGTAAATGAAATCTATGGGACTCAGTTTCTGACTAGATATGGTGAGTGACATGGAGATAAAGGTAAGTGATTGGATGGAAACTTCTGCAATTTACCAGATTTGATGACTAGATAATTCGAAAACAAGTATTTATCAAATGCCATGTTTATTTGAGTCCTATATATTTCTTGTGTACTATATCTACTCTAGGGCTGGTGGGCCAAAGCTAAACAGAGAGATAATGCACAAACACTTTAGGTAGTGTCTTAAAGTTATGAACAGTGAATAGGAAAACTACTAGAAAAAATGTTGTAACCTGATGCGAGTAAACACGAGAAGGAAAAGTTTAGGAGAAATGGACAAAAGAGGGAACTGTGTGCATAGGGCCACTTGCCAGGAAAATGGACCTTTGTTGGAAGAACCAATCAACTGAAACAAAGGTTTCAAGAGGTGGAGGGAAGGGATCTCTCAACCTTACCTTCCTACTTCCTTTATTATTTATTTTTCTAGTGCATCCCTCATAGGCTGAACTCCAGCAGAAGCAAGAAGTGTCTGTTGACACTTATTGACATAGTCTGTATATATGGACTTTCTTAGGCATGTTCAAGGTTGTTGAAGAGTAGAGAGTGGGCCTGGTGCATGGGTAGCATATCTAGCACAGAATAGTCAATATTGAGGATACTAAGTTTGAGATAATTATAAGACCCTAAGAGGAACTGTCTAGTAAGCTGTTGTATGTTAGAATCTCGAAGTCAGTCAAGGCATTTGAGCTAGAATTTACACCTTGTATACTGCTAGTTTTCAAGAGATGATTTTGCATGGGGTGCCGGGGTGGCTCAGTCATTAAGCATCAGACTTCGGCTCAGGTCATGATCCCAGGGTCCTGGAATGGAGCCCCGCGTTGGGCTCCCTGCTCTGCAGGAAACCTGCTTCTCCCTCTCCCCCCCCACTTGTGTTCCCTCTCTCAGTCAAATAAATAAATAAAATCTTAAAAAAGAGAGAGAGAGAAATGATTTTGCAGGTAGTAATTCCCAGGAGTTATTGAATACTTATTCCCTTACAGGATTTGATATAACTTCAGATATTTATGTATTTATATAACTTGTTTCTATCGTAAGAAGTCTACATTTTACACCTGAAGAAACTGAGTTTAAAAAAAATATTGCTTAAAATTCATGCAAATAAGTGGCATAACTAGTTGTGTTTAACACCAAAGTCTTTCTCTGATCTCACTTAATCACTTCAAGACCCATGCGATAGTTAATATTATAATTCTCCCAGATTAGAAATTTAGTCATCCAGAGAGAATCTGAACAGGATGATATTTTTGTCTCTTTTTTTAACTAAAATATCTTGAGAGTTTGGCATATAATAGGAATTTCATAAGTATTTCCTGCATGAATTAAATAAATTGGCCAAGATTTTATACCCAGCAAGCAGCAAGGCTAGATTGCTACCGCACATTCTTTCCCTTTATGTTACACCTAACTACCAATGCCATGATGAAAATTCTTGAAAAATAATGGTTTTTAAAAGGATATGAATTACAGTGGAGGAATATAATGTGAAAAGAATTATATCATCTGAGCAGTCAGAGAAAATGATATATCACATATATTGAGGGCAAGGAAATCTAAGCACTTATATTGTGGGAGCAGCAATGTCTTTATTAATCTAGCAATTAGTCATTGTGCTACAGACACAGCTAAATCATCTGAAAGCAGGTAGAGCTGACATTATAAGAATTTTTTGTTCTTAAAGTCAAGAAATTATGATCTGGAGATAAGTCAGCAAGAATAAAAATACAAAGTTATACTGGCATTCTCGCTCTCTAATATTCCTAATGACTTAAGTTTGTCTTATCTCTTTGACAACTCATAATTGTAATGATGTGAGAAAATAATATGAGAGTCAACAGTCATAGCTAAATTTTCCTTAGTCAACTTTTATGTATCAGTGATTATTCTCTGAAATGTGTCGAGGTCTGGCAAATACTGTTTCTTCTCTCTAAATATGTGGGTATTTTTTTAATTGTCAACTATGGACAAGAGTTTAACCTTATGATCTAACAACTTGTGCTCCTGCATAAATCTTTGCCCAAAATAGTATCGGCTATTTTTTTGGTGACATACATGTACATGATCTAGAATGTATTCTCAAATGTTTTCTTTTTCTTTTTTAAAAATATTTTATGTTTATTTTATTATTTGAGAGAGAGAGCATGTGTGAGCATGAGCAGGGGGAAAGACAGAGGCAGAGGGTAAAGCAGGCTCCCCATGGAGCAGGGACCTGAGGATGCAAGGCAGGCTCTGATCCCAGGACCTTGGAGTCATGACTTGAGCTGAAGGCAGACACTTAACTCAGGAGCCCCTCTCAAATGTTTTCTTTTAAAACATTTTTTTTTTAAAGATTTTATTTATTTGACAGAGAGAGACACAGCGAGAGAGGGAACACAAGCAGGGGGAGTGGGAGAGGGAGAAGCAGGCTTCCCGCTGAGCGGGGAGCCTGATGCGGGGCTCGATCCCAGGACCCTGGGATCATGACCTGAGCTGAAGGCAGACGCTTAACGACTGAGCCACCCAGGCGCCTGTCCCTCTCAAATGTTTTCTTAACCAAATTACCTAAAACAGTACTTCTTTGCAAGGTCTTTCTCCCATCTTCTGTCTCTCCTTTTTTAGTCTTCAGAGAACTTTTCTGTGTTTGTCATTAAATATAATGAATTTATTTATTTGTTTACTTATTTACTCTTAATCTTCAAACTAGAATGCAAAATCTTTGAGGGATAAACATTTTGTCTCCTTTTTACCAGCTTCTAGATGCTCATTAAAAACTTGTTGAATGAATAATTAAAAGCCTAAAATGCCTTCACTAATCTTCATTAAGTCAGTTTGTGTTATTATTATATTAATTGTGATCTAAGGTGAGATTTTAGAACACCAGGACTGAAAAGTGAATTTGGGCTTATAGTCAAAATTCACATCTTTGAAATGGGAATTTAATATCCAGATTTTTAGGCTAAAATTTCCTCCTACCCCCACCCCTACCATTCCTTGTTACAAATGAGATCGTTCAAATATTGTACAGAGAATTTACTATTTGATCCTTTGAGGCACACTTAGTGTGGTTTGGGTATACAGTCCCATCCAGTTCTATTACTGTTTTTGTGATTGCCAAGAGACAACTGAAAATCAAGCCTATATTATTCGTCATTTACTGGGGTACATTGTGTGGTTTTGAGCATGTTGAATGTGATTATGAAATGGTGCCTAAAAAAATGAACCCTGAGTGCTTTATGATTGTCAAACTATGATGACATAGTAAGTAATAATGAATCATCATATACTGAGGACTCATTGTGTACCAGGCACACAGGTGTTTTGACATTGACTATATGAATTCAACTTCACAATAATCCTACTAGAGTTGAAATACTATTATCTTCATCTGTTAACTAGAAAGGTTGTTTTGAGAGGCTAATTAATTACTCACTGTGTAAAACTACTCACTTAGTAAAACTAAACATATACATATCTCTTGTCTCCAAAATTCCATTATTAAGTATATGCCAAACAATTATGTACAGCTGTTTTTCTATATACATGAATATTCATATCATTACTGTTAGCAATGGTCCCAAAATGGAAACAAAATTATGTTCACTATTGTTAAAATAGAAAAATATATTGTGATTTATTCATGCAATGGAATAGGGTATATCCATGAGAATAAATTAATTGTAACCATACACAAGAACAGGATGCCTCTCATGAAATCTGACATTGAGCAAAAGGAACCAGACACAAATGTACATGTTATGAGTCCATTCACATAAAGTACACACAGGCAAACAATCTCTGTTAGAGGTTAACAGAGTGGTTACCCACAGGAGGTGTCATAACTGGATGGGGCTGTGGGCCGAGTGCATAGGGAGATCATCTGAGATACTCACTTGTTGGATTGTACCATTGTACCAGGTTAATTTGATTAAACTATGTAATTATAGTTCCATACCCTTTCTGTATGGTTCCAAGTTAAGATTAAACAAAAGAGGAAGTTGAACACCAGCCACTGCCATTATTCTTGGAAAGTTGTCACAGTTAGATTTGGGGATGGCAGACACAGTGGTGCCTGCAGGTCCTCAACTATCTTTTCTCTCACCTGCTCTACCTTCAGCTCATCTTTCTGACTGCTAGCCCTAATGGCCAACAGAGACTCTGGGCCACCCACCAGACACCTGGCTATAGAGCATATAGTGGTACCTGCATCAGAGCAACAGCATCTCAGAAGCCCCTTTACATGATTCCCACTCACAGTTGCATTTTGGCAGCAGCAGATGTTGATTTTTTTTTTTTTAAATCTTACTAGTGTCTTAGATAGGTTGACTAATAACTTTTTCTATTATCCTCTGACTTTTCATTCCAAACCTTCATTTTTCCCAGCTCCTCCCACATTTGTAAAATATAATCTCACAATAAGTTCTTTATCTACTTATTTCTGATAGCAAGTCTACTTCCTTAAGTGAGCCCTTACTGATTCCTGGTAAGTTTCCTGATTCATGGTAACCTTCCTTGTCTTGACCTGGGTGTTTGTTACATGGGTTTGTTCACTTTTGGAAAAATTCATTAAGCCTGACACTTATGCTTTTTGTACGTTTCCAATTATATTTTATGCTTTAGCTAAATGTTTATTTATAAAACTGCTTACAGAAATGAGAAAAGCATTTATCATAGAAGTAAATTTTATTGTCACAACAGAGAAGCCCAAAGTTCTCTGTTGAGAGTATATATTCCTCTGAAGAAATAACGCTGCTTCCCTTTTCATCTAAGACATCCCTGTATCATTTATCAAAAATTCTAAAGAAATTATTGTGTAGTACTGCCTAACATGGTTATCTCAAACCTCATTAAATGCCTTCTGCAATGCCAACTGTAGAAGATTTCCCTCAGTTTCAAAAGATGCATTGCCTGAAGTACTAGGTACTTTAAAAACTCAGGTAAGTTCATGTGTTATCATGGATAAAACTAAGCTGATTGGACACCTAATAATTGCATCCCAGGCTCTTCACGTAGCGGTTTACCAAACACCAAGGAAATACAAAGATGAAGCATGATGTGTTTTTTGAATAACAGTTATTGAAAGGCCTCAAGGAGTTAATTACTAACATTCATGAGGAATAAGTGCACCTGTAAACAGAGAGGAAAAGAAGAAAAAAAAAAAAAAAACCTCAAACACAAATAGTGGTAGATACTCTGCACTATACTAACTTAAGCAGAGATGGGACCGGAGAGGTGGTGAAATTTTAACTCTATAGAGTTAGTGGCCTTAATCTTGATTATATCCTCCATATGAGTCCAGGTAACCTTGGTCAGAGGATACTTCTCTCCCTGGTGACAATGATATTACAATAAAGAATCCAGGGGCGCCTGGGTGGCTCAGACTGTTAAGCATCTGCCTTCAGCTCAGGTCATGATCTCAGGTCCTGGGACTGAGCCCCGCCCAGGATTGAAGCCCATGTCAGGCTCCCTGCCCAGCAAGGAGTCTCCTTCTCCCTCTCCCTCTGCCTGCCCCCACCACTCTTGCTCTCTCTCAAATAAATAAATAAAATCTTAAAATACAAACAAACAAAGAATCCAAATGTAATTTAACTAAGCTATGAGTAGATGCGAGGCCACATTTGGCGTAGTAACCCCTCCATGAGAAAATTCTAAGGTGAAATTTGCTAATTATTTGAATCACTGAACAAGAATGAGGTCAATGTGAGAAATATTTTGAGATGGTATGTACTTATGTATTATAAATTTGGTGTTTGTAAATATCTAACTATGTTCACACAGAGATCTAGATTTGAGCCCGTTCACGTTAGCTTAGAGATATTGCTGTAAACCACTAGAGGTTCATTTTAAAAATTATTTGCATTGTTAGGTGATTCCCATAAGTCATCTAGCACATTCCTAAAGTCATACAACTGGTATCAGGTAATAATGGTCTTTAGAATATTCTCATTTTGTTTATTCCTTCATTAAGACTTTCTTCACTGGATTTTTGCTATGCTCCTAGTTTTCCAGTCTCTGACTTTTATTTATTTTTGTTTATAGACTTGACTCAGTCTTCTAAATGATTCACTTCATTCACTTTTCTTGATTCACATTGAGTAATAGCTAGGACTGCCACTTGGTTTTATTCTTTGAAATATGGACTCAGGCCACTCTGGTGCAGGAAAGGGTTAACTCAGCAGGACTCTGTTGCCCTACCTCTCTAAGTTCCCCCAGAAAGGCTTATTTTAATGACTATAACTGAGCTCTTTGAATGTTCTGTTTCATAAGGTTGTTTGTGTATGCCTGAGGCCTTGTGACATACTGTACCAGTTTATCCAAATAGTTTATACTAATAATGTTATTTATGGTGAACACCTGCTTTCAATCTGGGGGTCTGGGGCTTCAGTAACTAATGTCAGTCACACAGGCACTGTAAGACTACATGATTGGGACTGACCCCAATAATTTCTGGAAACCAGGCTCAGTTGAACTTCCCTGGTTAGTGACACTTTGCACTTGTTGCCACACATCATTGCTGGAGGAATTAAGCTCGTTCTGTGCTACTCCACTGGGAGGGACCTAGAAGCTTAGCTTGGACTTTTCTCTGGACTTTGCCCCATGAACCTTTCCCTTTGCTCGTTTTCTTTATGTTTCTTTATTGTAATAAACTGTAACTATGACTATAAAAATGTTTCAGTTCTGTGAACCCTTGTAGCGAATCATCAGGATTGAAGGCAGTTTTAGGAACTCCTACTACACCTCTCTCATAAGGAAGGAATTAGTCAACTGACTTTTTTTTGTTTTTACTTGAGTTTGCATTATATTCTTATTCGTATTCTATGGTTTCTTTGCAATAATTGTTTTAGTCTAGTTTCCTTTTTGTGAAGATAAATTAAAATAAGATAATATAGTCCGTAAATGTTCTTAAGAAAGCATAGGTAAAGATATTTTAATAGGTAGGGTGTACATAACTGAATGAAGGCTTCAGCCTCAATCTCCAAAAGCATGGTTTTTTTGTGGTTAAATTTTGCTCCCCCTACATTCATTGTTTTGATGTCTTAACCCTCAGTACTTCTGAATGTGACTGCATTTGGAGAAAGGGTCTTTAAAGAGGTAATTAAGATTGCATGAGGTCATTAGAGTGGGCCTAATCCAATCTGATTTGGGTCCTTTTAAAAGGAGATTAAGACACAGTCAGTGGCAAGCATGTGAAGACACCAGGACAAGGTACCATTTGCAAGTCAAAAAGAGAGAACCCCAAAAAACCTGACTCTGCCCACGCTTTGATCTTGAACTTCTAGCCTCCAGAACTGTGGAAAAAAAATATAGTTTTTGTGGTTTAGCCATTCAGTCTGCTACTTTGTAATGGCAGCCCTAGGAAACTAAAATACACCCTCCAGACTATTAAACTACTGATGGACCCTTAGAATAAAGCACAAATGACATGTGATTATCTGTTATACCCACTCAGTGAGGGTGCAGTTATCAATCTGATATTACATATTAAATACTTCAGAACAATTAATTTCTTAGCATTTTAGAAAAAAATGATATATCTGCGCTAGAGATTTTATAACCCAATTTCTGTATCAGTGATTCTTAACCTATAGGTCATTGTCCAGATGACTGAAGATTGAATACAGTGAATTTATGAATTCATTTCTATATCAAACAATAATTCTTGAGTGAATAACTAAAACCTATGTAGATCAATATTTTAAACTTTCAAATATATGTGGATGGCATTCTAAATTCAAGATACAAAATCATTTGTTAAGTATTTCTGAATGCACTGTAGTGCTGTGTCATTAATCAGTGAGTTCTAAGAGAAAAGTCATGTAGGAGTCCATATAGTTTTCATGTTATAAAAAACAATTGGGGGCGCCTGGGCGGTTCAGTTGGTTGCGCATCTGACTCTTGGTTTCAGCTCAGGTCACAATCTGGCGGTTGTGGGACTGAGCTCCGCATTAGGCTCTAAGCCAAGCCAAAGAACCTGAAGCAGGTTCTTTCTTCCTCTCCCTCCCCCTCCACTCCTCTCACTCTTGCTCTTTCTCTCTCTGTCTGAAATAAATAACATCTGAAAAAAACTAATCATAGGAAGCATACAGAATCTGCATAAGGACATCACCTTCAATTTTAATTAAGGCTGGAAAATATGTGTGTTTTTCCTTTGGAAAAATAGCCCAGGACATAACCTAGAATCACAGAAGAAAAAAGTAACTTCTGTATTACTGATTTTAAAATCCTTATTTTGAACATGAAGGGAAAAAAAGCCAAAGGAATTTTATTGTTTCTCAGAGTCAAAGACTTAATTCTTACTTAACTGAGCTATTACCGGGGTCACTCAATCCAGCAAAGGCAATATAGAATAATTGTTGGTGACCTCTGAAGTTGCTTTAAATATGTTCAAATTCCAGTTTTACAACTCACCCAACTGTGTGATATTGGGAAAGTTAAATTAACATCTACATCTCAATTTTCAAACCTGTAAAAATGAGGATGATGAGTTACCCTCGTAGGACAATTCAGAATTGAAGGAGAGATACACACAAAGTGTTTGGCAAAGGGTCTACTAAAATACCCTAAGTGAAGACTGATCTGCCACGTTTTTCTAGCCTTAAGCTGACTTTTCCTCCTAAGCCCTGTTACTGCACCCACTCATCCAGTCATCTTCCTCACTGACTGCAGAAGGAAGACTCAATGTCTTTCCTCTTTCTGAGAATGTTCTTGAGACTTAGTAAAGAAAAAAGTCATTTGCTTCCCCGACAGGAAGGAAATCAACTTAAACCCTGCTAATTTCCCTGAAACTAAGTACTTGGGTTTATAGCTACAGGATATCTTCTTTCTGTGATGCACTTCAGTGACTCTTGTGAAGTTCCTAATTTTTTTTTAATGAACCCAAAGTTTTTCATGAAGTCAAAACATGACAATTGAAAAGCATTTTGGCATTGACTTCAAAATATCTCTCTGTGTCTTTATTCCAACAATGCTTTGTGATGGTTTTCTTTTTGAAAACACAAGTGGTAAATATCAAAGACGAAGAATTAATGTGTATAAACCTCCTTTTAAAAAAGCACTGATCTTTGCCATCCTTAAATGAGACATAATACTGTTGGGAGAGAGAATAATGTCACCAGGTTAACAATTTAATTTATGAGAGGATGCAATTGTATATTGCAAAGGAGGCTGTGCTTGCTTAATCTTCAACTAAATCAACACAGGATGATATGGAAATCAGCCCTTTCAAAACTACCGGGCAAATTATTACCCAATCCATCAGATGCAGAACATTTCTTTACTCATTCTCACTCTGAAAATTCAACAGAATACTTTAAATGACTAATAATCAGTTACTTATTAATATATTTGTAATTATTTTCTTTCATTTTACACTAGTGTATTTTGCCATATTAGATTGTTTCTACCTTTCTTCACTCCCACCAGAATATTTTGGAATAAAAAAGTTTACTTTTCTATGGTCTTAGGACATTTCCAATTACAAACTATTCTCATTAGTGAGAACAATGGCTGGTAAATTCATAAAACAAGACAGAAGCCCATAAATTGAATAAGATATTTATAGAACATTATTTCAACTGTGTATTGCAGAATATTTGATTGTAAAACTGAAATTCTACTGAGTACAGAGACAACTAATATATCTTTAAAAGAAAGTAATGCACACTGGCAATGTAGTAAATGCTTTTTCTTTCTCTCTCTTTTTCTTTCTTTACTTCTTTATTTTAAATATTTTATTTATTTATTTAAGAGAGAGAGACAGAGTTAGTGAGAGAGAGCACAAGCAGGGGGTACAGCAGGCAGAGGGAGAAGCAGACTCCCTGCTGAGCAAGGAGCCCGATGTGGGACTCGATCCCAGGACCCTAGGACCAGACCTAAGCCGAAGGCAGACGCTTAACCGATTGAGCCACCCAGGCACCCTCTTTCCTTCTTTTCATTTACTTTTTATAAGGAGGAAATTATATAATAACAGTAGTGCAGGTGCTAAGAAAAATTATCCAAAACTTGAAAAGAAAACCAAAGGAAGCCTGTATGATTTTCAGCTTCATCTTGCAGCATTGTTCAAAAGGCCTATATATTGTTTCAAGGAACAATATATATTTGTTTGACTTTCTATTTCCTATTCATCAGGGCCCCCAAATTCTGTGAAGTTACATGTTAACATGAAGATGCAAATTACTTTTGATTGGTAGGAAAGTCACCCAAGAGGTCATAATTTTCTTGCCCTTCAGGACCATAACTTATTTTATATCTAATTTAGTAATCTTATTTCATCATTTTTAAAGTACCTATTCACTTCTCAGTTCTGTTTCTTTATCAGTTTCCTTCATTAAAGAGTTAAATCTTTGACATAAGTTCACTTTATATTGGGAAGTATGTTGTGAACACTTTGAACATGATATTTATTACTTATTAGGAATACTTTGAATTTAAATTTCAACAATTATAATTTTAGCTTGAAATTATATTTTTATTTTTTTAAAGATTTTATTTATTTATTTGCTAGAGAGAGAGAGCGTGGGTGAGAGAGAGTGAGCTAGAGTACAAACAGGGGGAGCTGCAGGCAGAGGGAGAAGCAGGCTCCCTGCTGAGCAAGGAGCCAGATACGGGACTCCATCCCAGGGCACTGGGATCATGACCTGAGCTGGCGGCAGCCGCTTAACCAACTGAGCCATCCAGGCATCCCGAAATTATATTTTTATTAAGAAAAACAATAATCAAGTGTAAAGTAAGGTAGTTCCTAATTCCAAAGAATAAAAGCAGTTAAAAGAGAGTCAGAACCACTTATATCAAAAGAATCCATTGGACTTAAGATATACTATCCTTCTTTGTAGCTTTATATTTGCAAAACACCAAGTATCCTAATATTGTCCTGAAAAAGCTCCATCAACTCTGTAAACTTCATCTAAATTTCCCCTTGAGGGTTTTCAAGGTTTTTCTAATTTAATCTATTTTCTTCCTCTTAAAAGAACTCCTTGGTAACTCCTTGGTTTGAAGCCATTCTCCTAAACCTTCAAGTGGCATATAATGGTATAGGTAAGTAAGTACAAGTAAATGTGTCCCTTCAGAAGGGGCATAAAAAGAGAAAAGAGAGGACGAAACTCCTATCAAGAATTGGTGGGACTGGTCCTTTGGGAACTCTGACCTTTCTGAAGAACATCTCGCAGAAGTAGTAGGAGAGAGTCTATCACTGAAGAACTTTGAAGAAGGTGGTTGGGAAGGTGATCAAGATGCTCATCAGTGGCTCACAATTCTGCTTAGAGACCTGCCTGTCTTCAATTCCATCCATCAAATGGAGATTAGCTGGGGTAAGTGGAAGTTTAACCACAAGAGAATATTTTTATCTGAAAGCCCTTTCTGCTTTAGTTGGACTTCCGCCAGCATTTGCTAGAGTGCTGAGTCCAGTTTCAGCCACTACTGAGGAGAATATGGACACATCTAAGTGAAGAAAAATGGGTCCATGAATAACTGTTTTAGGAGATGTTTTTGGGTTTGTTTTGTTTTTTTTTTTCTTTGTTCATTCTTGGTTTTTAGCTTATTAGAGAGAGGTTTCAGAAATAATTACTGTCAGCAAGTAATTGGTAAAGAGTCATTTTGAACATTAAGCTATTTGTCCCTGTATCAACAAAAGAGCACTCAATAACTTGTGTTGAAAGAGGAATTCTTACAGATTCATTGTTGTTCAGATCTGAAATGGCATTTGACATTTGAAGGAAATGGGTCTCACTTCCTATTTCTTCAAAGGGAGAAACATAGATTGAAAATGTACAGTGACCTATACAAGGCCACACGGTCAGTAAGGATATGGAAAAGGGGCACCAGATCACAGACAAAGAACCACTTACTGAAATGGGAGAAGCCTGAACTCCAGAGCTCATTTTGACTTCAAAATTCCTTTTCTCAAATACCAGAAATGACATTAAGACAACCATTTCAACACTGTTTATTCTGCAAAGCCCGATCTGGCCTCAGGCTACCTCTCAATCTTGGTACCAAATATTTTCAAGTTCAACGATTCTGACTGCTACTGAAAGAAGAACAAAGAACTTCCAAGGATCATAACTATGATTGCTTTTATGTGATGCCTTTGGAATGGACTGCGGATGTATTTATCATATTTATGTGTCCCATAGCTCTTGGTCTGAGGTTCAGTTGAGGTGTGCATTAGTAACTAAAATTAATTTCCCTGTTCTACTCTGTGACAGCAATTTTGAAGTATTGTAAATTCCAAGACATGTTCATCAACTATAAGTAATTACTAATAAGTGACAAGCAAATATTTTATTGTGTGCCTGTAATTAGTAATTGCAGAAACATATATTCCTAGAGTGTAGGATGATAACAAATAGTTTAAATCATTTTAAGATTACTTTTCTGTTTTGAATCAAAATTATAAGAACTGAAAAATTATAGTGTGCAATACAACTAAGTAGATGTTTCCAAGAATTGTGCCAGTTTATTTTTTTAATTTTTCTTAAAGATTTTATTTATTTATTTGACAGAGAGAGACCACAGGCAGGGAGAGTGGCAGGCAGAGGCAGAGGGAGAAACAGGCACTCTTCAGAGCAGGGGAAGCTCATGTGGGACTTGATCCCAGGACCCTGGGATCATGACCTGAGCCACCCAGGTGCCCTGAATTATGCCATTTTAATTGAAAATAAGAAAACCTGCATTCAGTTTCACCAAGCCGCATGATGCTACCACATCTCTCAACAGATTTCAACAGTTTTCTGCTTTAATATTACATTTCACTTTTTTAAATCCAAGTAATCAGAATCTTGTTTTGAAAACAAGCCATTTATTACTTGGTATGAGGCTATTTATTACTTCTCGGTTACGTTTTGCAGTCATGTGGTAGAAATGGCAGTGAACAGATCATTTCTCTAGCAATCTGTGAATGAATAATAATGCCATTGAAACAAGAGGGCAGAATGAACAATTAATGTTTTTCAAAAGTATGTTAGTAAATCTGCACTAGAAATGGAAACATTCCTACAACTATATTTGATATATTTGTATTTGTTTTCTGTGTTTTCCCAAAGGACATCTGCCAAGCAAACATAAAGGCAGCAGAGATGTGGGAAGAGGTTTAAGTGGACCGATTTTCTCATCTTTCCTACATATGTATCAATATTTGAATTTAATTTGAAAAATCTAGAATGGGAGGTTTAGTTATATCATGGATGTAATGCTGATGAGCAAACACAGGACTCATAATAATATAATAATTGGCGAAGGCAGGGATGATGGGAAGGAGGGTCGATGCTAATGATACACACAAAAAGTCAAGGCTAGATCATGACTTTTATTTTTTTATTATTATTATTTTTAAAGATTTTATTTATTTATTTGAGAGACAGAGAATGAGGGATAGAGAGCACGAGAGGGAAGAGGGTCAGAGGGAGAAGCGGATGCGGGACTCGATCCCAGGACTCCAGGATCATGACCTGAGCCGAAGGCAGTCGCTTAACCAACTGAGCCTCCCAGGCGCCCAAGGCTAGATCATGACTTTTAATGACAGAAAGCCTTGATGTTGATTCTTGACTGTCTTTGAAGAAATTACTTTAACTGTTTGATCCTCAGTCTCTCCTTTATAAACTGAGGAAAATAACAACTTTGAAATACAATGTTTGGGATCACCAAACTCTTAACACACTTCCACTGTTTTTGAGGATTTTTGTCAAGATTTAAATTCTACATATATTTTAAAGTTCTATGCATATTTTAATTCCCACAAGGCATTTCTTTTCTTGGAGAAACTATGTTTATATTTACATGTACTTATATTTCTATACCTATATTTCTATTTATAATTCTATATTTCTATGTTTTCTATTTATAGTTCTATATATAAAGCGTGTGATAATTATTTATGTTGAAAATTTTAACAACATTAACATTATTTTAATTTTTTCAATCCTTTCCAGGTATATTAGATAAAACCTGGTGCCTCTTGGTGAAAGATCAATGGCCATTTGTTTAGTATTCAGGTAAAATATGGCATAATTCTTAGAACCTAAGACATAAAATGCCAATTCCTTGTTAACAAATACTTTTTTTCAAGGGAGGTGGTTTACAATCTTTGTTTTCATTGACTGAGAGAAAACCTAATTGAGTTGTAAGCTAATGAATCAGTGCAGATAAATTTTAGTAATAGATCATGTTTTAATTTTCAGTACATACCCCAGAAAGATTTTTAAAAATGAGTGAATTTGATAGAAAACTTTTCACTTCTATTTATTTCTATGAATACCAATTCTCAGCTGATAGCATTTGTAAAACAATTAATAGAAATAAATTTATGCAGAAACATGACACTTGGGATACCTGAGTGGCTCAGTTAAGCAGTTGCCTTTGGCTCAGTTCATGATCCCAGGGTCCTGGGATTGAGTTCTGCATCAGGCTCCTTGCTCAGCAGAGAGCCTGCTTCTCCCTTTGCCTTTGCTCCCCCGGCTTGTGCTCTCTCTCGCTCTGTCTCTCTCTGACAAATAAATAAAATCTAAAAAAAAAGAAACATGACACTTTTTAGCATTATTTTTTTAATCGATGGATGCAAAGGCTGATGAAATAAAGATCATTTATCTCATTAAGAAATATATTTCTAATTAATTTTTTATGTTTAATAAATGTTAACAGTTTTTCATTTATTTGTTTTTGATCAAATATGTACTAATAACAATTACAATAATCTCCAGAAAATTTTTCATTTTATACTTCAGTCTTATGGTCACAGGAAAATTTTAAAAAACTTTTCATATTTTGTTTAATAAAATTATAATAGAGTGATGAAGAAATATTTTACATCTAAAAATATAACAAAAAACATCATGTGTAAGACTTAGAGTGGAACTACATGCTCATTCAAGGATAGGGAAAATATCAAATATATGAATATTAATGAAGTTAATGTTTGTATGTTTTTAAATGAATGATGCTGCATTTTTAGATTCCATTACATATATTTAGAAGCATTATAAAACACTTTATATAGTTTTTGATGTTTAAAATATGTTGAAAACTAGTTCTTTTCAGCTATTTAATTTTATGATGACACTTTTTATTTATTTTTTTTCTCATTAAACTTTTGTTTTAATGGGTCTCAAAATTCTGTGACATATTTTTGGTCAAGTTGTCTCCATTAAAAACTACTGATTTTAAAAACTAATAACTTACAACTGCCACACACACAAAAAAAACATATGGTCCACAAAATATTCTCCTTTCCTTCTGAAGGCACTGTTATCATTAACCAGTCTTTTATTACTAAACTTAAATGGCCAATTGACACAAACAGTTCTGAGACCGTTCTTCAACCACTGGTTAAGACTGGGGTGGCAGGTGTTGGGGATGATATTCTTTTAGCCTTCTGAGCTTTCTGGGCAGACTTGGTGTCCTTGCCAACTCCAGCTGCCTTTTTGTCCACTGCTTTGATGACACCCACAGCAACCATCTGTCTCATGTCATGAACGGCAAAAAGGCCCAGAGGAGGATAGTCAGAGAAGCTCTCAACACACATAGGCTTTCCAGGAACCATATCAACAATGGCAACGTCACCAGATTTCAAGAACTTGGGACCATCTTCCAGCTTTTTTCCAGAATGACGATCTATCTTCTCCTTCAGCTCTGCAAAATGCAAGCAATGTGAGCTGTGTGACAATCCAGCCAAGGCGCATATCCAGCACTGATTTGGCCTGGATGGTTCAGGAAAATCACCTGAGCTGTGAAGCCAGCTGCTTCTACTGGTGGGTCATTTTTGCTGTCATCAGCCACATTGCAATTAACCAACATCTTTGACAGATACATTCGTGACATTGAAGTACCTACATTGTCCTCAGGAAGAGCCTCACTTCACGGTGCATTTCAACAGACTTTACTTCAGTTGTAACACTGACTGGAGCAAAGGTGATCACCATGCCAGGTTTAAGAACACCAGGCTCCACTCAGCCCACAGGGACAGCACCAACACGACCAATTTTGTAGACATCCTGGAGAGGCAAACACAAGTGCTTGTCAGTTGGATAAGTTGGTGGCAGAAATGCAATCCAGAGCTTTGAGCAGTGTGGTTCCACTGGTTTTCCCATCTTTACTTTCCATCCCTTGAACCGAGGCATGATAGCACATGGCTCTAGCATGTTGTCACCATTACAACCAGAAATTGGCACAAATGCTACTGTGTCGGTGTTGTAGCCAATTTCCTTCATGCAGGTGCTGACTTCCTTAATGATTTCCTCGTATCTCTTCTGGCTATAGGGTGGCTCAGTGGAATCCATTTTGTTAAGACCAACAATTAGTTGTTTTACATCCAGTGTGTGTAAAACACAAGGGCATGCTCACGGGTCTGCCCATTCTTGGAAATACCTGCTTCAAATTCACCAACACCAGCAGCAACAATCAGGACAGGACAAGTCAGCCTGAGATGTGCCTGCAATCATATTTTTGGTAAAGTCTCTGTGTCCTGGGGCATCAATGATGTTCACATAATACTTGCTGGTCTCAAATTTCCACAGAGAGATATCAATGGTGATACCATGTTCACATTCAACTTTCAGTTTATCCAAGACCCAGACATACTGGAAGGAGCCCTTTCCCATCTCAGCAGGCTCCTTCTCAAATTTTTCGATAGTTCTTTTGTTGATCCCACCATATTTGTAGGTCAGGTGACCAGTAGTGTTAGACTTGCCTGAATCTACGTGTCCAATGATGATGATGTTGATATGAGTCTTTTCCTTTCCCATTTTGGTCTAGGTTTAGCAGTGGTTTTCATGGCACCTGTGTTCTAGAGGCAAACCCATCGTGAAAACTAATAACATTTTTTAGATATCAACTTACATACGCACAAGGAAGTGCAGAGATTTTTATTATTACTTTTGGTCTTCAAAAGCAAGTGTTAGAAAGCCAATGATATATTTGACTCCTCAATAGTAGACTGTTTGCATAATTTTATGTTATTCTTTATTTGTTATTTTTTATTGAGGTGATATTTACATACCATATAAACCCAGAGGTCATTTTTTTTTCTTAAAGATTTTATTTATTTATTTGATGGAGAGAGAGCGAGAGAGGGAACACAAACAACAGGCAGAGGGAGAGGGAGAAGCAGGCTTCCCCCTGAGCAGGGAGCCTGGTGCGGAGCTCAATCCCAGGATCCTGGGATCATGAACTGAGCTGAAGGCAGACACTTAACTACTGAGCCACCCAGGTGCCCCCAGAGGTCATGCTTTTAAGGAAATGAAGTTCATTAACAAGAGGGTTAACATTAATACAGACTGACCTGTGTTTCAAATTGATAGGCTTTATTTTTAGAGAAAAATTTAGATTTACAGACAAATTCAGTAGAGAGTACAGTGTTCCCATTTACTTCTCTCTTGGTTTTCCCTATTATTAACATCTTTCATTAATGTGGTACATTTGTTATAATTGATGAACTAATATAATATTATATATAATTATTAACAAGAATCTATAGCTTACATAAGGGTTTATCTTAGGGTTGTACATTTACAGGTTTTGAAAAATGTGTAAGGATATATACCTATAGGGGAAGAGAGGAAAAAATAAAACAAGATGAAATCAGAGAGGGAGACAAACATAAGACACTCCTAATTATAGGAAACAAACTAAGAGGAAGCTGGAGAGGGGTGGGGAGATGGGGTAACTGGGTGATGGACATTAAGGAGGACACATGATGTAATGAGCACTGGGTATTATATAAGACTGATGAATCACTGACCTCTACCTCTGAAACCAATAATTCATTATATGTTAATTAATTAAATTTAAATAAAAATAAATAAATTTAGTTTGGAAAGAAAAAAAGGATATGTATCTATTATTATAGTATCATATAGAATAGTTTCATTACCCTAAAAATCCTGTGTTCTGCTTACTCATTCCTCTCCCTCAACCCTCAACTCCAAGCAATCACTGACCATTTTACTTTCTCCATAGATTTGCCTTTTCCAGAATGTCATATATTTGGAATAATACAGTATGTAGTCTTTTCAGATTGGCTTCCTTCACTCACCAATATGCATTCAAGTTTCCTGCTTGCATTTTTTTGCAGCTTGATAACTTATTTCTTTTAATTGATGAATAATATTCCTTGTGTCACAGTTTGTTTACCCATTCATGTATAGACGGAAATTTTGGTTGCTTATGAGCTCTGGCAGTTATGAATCAAGCTCTTATAATATTTGCATGCAGGATTTTATGTAAAATTAAGTTTTCAACTCATTTTGGCAAATACTAAGCAAAATTGCTGGCAAATTACCCATTTTTATGTGAGTAACTCAGTGACAGTACATTCTCAGTGTTGTACAGTGATCACATCTATCTAGCTCTAAAATATTTTCATCACCCCAAAATAAAACTCTGTGCCCAGATGCCACTCCCCAGTCTCTCCTTCCATGAGCTCCTGGAAACCACCAATCCACTTTCTATCTCTTTGAATTTGTCTATTCTGTTTATTTCATATACAGAATTCTATAATATGTAGCTTTTATGTCTGGTTCTTTCACTATGCAGGATGTTTTCCAGGTTCATCTGTATATCACTGTGATATTTCTTTTCATGGTTGAAGAATATTCCATTTTATGTGTATAGTGCAATTTGTTTACCCATTCACCCATTTTTAGACATTGGGTTTTTTCTACCTCTTGAGTATTGTGAATAGTGCTGCTATTCTGAGTATGTTTGAGTATCTGTCTCCTTTTGGGTACACACATAAGAATATAGTTGAGTGGTCCTATGATAATTCTATATTTAAATTTGAGGAACCACAAGACTGCTTTCCACGGAGATGCACCATTTACATTCTCACTAGCACTATACCAGGGTTTCAATTTGTCCACATTCTTTCCAACGCTGTTATTTTCCATTTTCAAAATATTTTTATAACTATCCTAGTAGGTGTCAGGTGGTACCTCGGGATTTTGACTTGCATTTCCCTAATGACTAATGACGTGTATCTTTCATGTGATTTTTGGGCATTCATATATCTTCTTTAGAGAAATATCTATTCAAGTCTTTTGCCCTTTTAAGTAGGTTGTCTTTTATTATTGAGTTTTAGGAGTTCCTAATATATTCTGAATATTAAACCTCTGCTGGTTAATTTTATGTGTCAACTTGACTGGGGTAGGGGATGCTCAGATAGCTGCCAAAATACTATTTCTGGGTGGGGATTAGCATTTGATTCAGTAGACTAAGTAAAGAGAATCACTCTCACCAAAATAGGTCAGCATCATTCAAACGTTCAGGGCCTGTGTGAAACAAAAAGAGAAATGAAGGATGAATTTTCTCATTTTTCCTGAGCTGGAATGCCCATCTTTTATCTTAGACATCAAAGTTCCTGGTTTTTGGACTTCTGGACTCTGGGACTTACATCATCAGCCTCCCTGCTTCTCAGGCCTTCAGACGCTGACTGAATTATATTGTGGGCTTCCCTGTTTCTCCAGCTTGCAGGTGACAGACTGTGGGATTTCTCCACTTCCATAACGGTGTAAGGTAATTCCAATATTAAATGCCCATTTACATTATCTATCATCTATTTATCTATGTATGTATCTATCAACTCTCTATCATCTTTATCTAACTATCTATCTATCTATCTATCCATCTATCATCTATCTATCATCTACGTATTCTCTCTCTCCTATTGGTTCTGTTTCTCTGGAGAACTGTGACTAATACAAAACCCTCATCAGATATGTGATGTACAGTATTCTTTCCCATTCTGTAGGTTGTCTTTTCTCTTTCTTAATAATGCCCTTTGATGCACAAAAGTTTTTAATTTTAATGAAGTCTAATTTATCTATTTTTTTCTTTTATTGATTGTGCTTTTGGTGTTATAGCTAAAAATCCATTGCCAAATACAAGGTCGTGAATATTTCTACCTATGCTTTCTTCTAAGAGTTTTATGTGTTTAACTATTATATTTAAGTTGTTGATCCACTTTGAGTTTTTTTTTTTGTAGGAATAAAATAGGGCTCCAGTTTCTTCTTCTTCTTTTTTGTATGTTGATATTCAGTGTCTTACCACTATTTATTGAAGGGACTATATTTTTCCCCATTGAATTTACAACACCCTTGTTGAAATCCATTAGCTATAAACGTATGTGCTTATTTATGGACTCAGTTCTATTTCTTTGGTCTATATGTCTATCCTTATGCCAGTACCACACCGTTTTTATTACTGTACTATTTGTTGTTGTTGTTTAAGACTTTATTTATTTGAGAGAGAGAAGAGAGAGAGCATATGCTGAGGGGAGGGGCAGAAGGAAAGGGAGAAGCAGGCTCCCTGATGAGCAGGGCCCAATGCAATGTTTGATCCCAGGACTCTGGGATCATGACCTGAGCTGAAAGCAGATGCTTAACTTACTGAGCCACCCAGGTGCCCTATTACTGTACCTTTGTAGTAAGTTTTAAAATTTGAAAGTGTGAATCATCTTTCTTCTCTTTCAATATTGTTTTGATTATTCAGAGCCCCTTTAAATTTCCTATGAATTTGAGAATCAGCTTTTCCACTTTTGCCAAAAAAGGGGGGGCATTGGAATGTTGATAGAAATGGTACCTATCTATGGAATTCTTTGGGTAGTATTGCCATCTTAAAAATAATGAGTCTTCCAATCCATGAATATATGATATATTTCCATTTATTTAGGTCTTCTTTAATTTCTCTCACCAAAGTTTTGCAGTTTTTCAATCTCTCACTCATTTTTAAATCTTCCTTTTTCAATTCCTTGAACTTCTTTGTTATTTCCCACTGTCTTCTGTAGTTTTATGCCAATAATCCAGTTTTTACACCTATTATTCAGCTGAATCACAACCTTTTCCCCCCAGCTTTTGTTCTTATTTAAGCAAATAATGTTTTGTTTAGTATGAAAACAAGAAAAATATGATTATATTTTTAATATGTAGCCCTCCCAATTTAAGAAAAATTCAGAGAAAATGGAAAGGACAATTACCCATAATTCTAAGTGCAAAAACAGTTGAAATACAGTAAGTGTTCAGTAACCATTTTTGAAAAGATAAATGAATGGGTGATTTCATGAGTTTTCAAACCATAATACAATGTTTTTACAGTTAAATTTCTTTTTAGCCTTTCTCCATAGAATTACTTAAGTACTTCTAATTATGGCTGGGGATATATTTTATTATAGTTTTGTTTCATTTAGAAACATATTTCTTCATGTTTCTACATAATTTCATTATTAGACTTTTGAAGTGCAGCATCATCATCATGATTTTTTAAGACTCATTCATTTGGGGTTACAGAAGTTTAGGGTGTTAGGATTATGCAGAGCAAGATAGAGACATTTAAAATAATCTAAAATATAACTATATTGCATTTATAGTTTTAAGACAATATCCCATCTCGGGATTTTCTTGGAGGAAATTTCAATAAAATTTTATAAAATCCAATCTCCTCCCAGGACACTATTTCTCTCCTCACTATGCTAAGGCAAGTAATGATAATTACAACTAGAAAGATTTTTTTCTTTTTTTGATCCAGTCACCCAGGGATTTGTCTTGGTTTTGAAAATTCTTAGTTACAAATCATCACATATTAGCAGAACTGGTTCCTGTCAAAGGGATGCAGGAAATCTTGTTAATATTCTAAATCAATTAGTTGACATAAATAGAAAAAAATTAATAAAAAAGCCATTATAAAAGTATCTGGCTGATCTGAGGAATTTGCCAATGAGGAAATAATGCCACATGATGAAGTAAGAAGACTGAAATATTTTTCTGATCCTTTGCATTATTTTTCTATCTGCTTTCAGAGATACTGTTCATTATAAACCATAATGTTATAAAATTTATATTAATCTATATATTAATTTATTTAACTCTACTCAGTAGTGACAATAAAGAATGATAAGCTTTTAAATTACTGTTAAACAATGCTGAAATTAATATTTCTGTTCATGTAATTTTTCTTGTTAATTATTGTTTAACAGACATTTTTATGAAATAATTAATTGGTCAAAGGGTACTAAACCTTTTCTGATTATTTAATTAATTGTCTTTTTTTGTCTACAGAACTCGCATTTGTAAAGAATGGGTTCTAATGGCTATCAAGCTTTTATATGATTTTAAAATTCATGGTCAATAAATTAATATTTCAATGTTGTTTAAGATGACTATATTCAATGTCTTTATGTACACGTCAAGTGTATGCTTATTAATAATCTTTATCTTTCTCTTCACTTGAATTTGAGATTTTTGAAGATTTTGAATGTTTTAATATAACAGCAAAATGATTTTAATAATTAAGAAATTTAAGTCCTTTACCGTTTTTTTTTAAGATTTTATTTATTTATTTGTGAAGAGAGAGAGCATGAAGGGGAGACGGGCAGAGGGGCAGAAGCAGAGGGACAAGCAGACCCCTGGCTGAGCAGGGAGTCTGATGCGGCTTGATCCCAGGACCCTGATCATGACCTGAGCCGAAGGCAGACGCTAAACTGACTGAGCCATCCAGGTGCCCCTTGAATCCTTTACTGTTAACTTTACAAGATTAATAGCAACTATCCCAACATTTTGAAAATATGGAAAATCAAAAAGTAGTGGGTCTATCCAACTCTATAAACACATTCCTTCCTCATTGGATGATTCCTCTCCTTTTAAGGCAACAATAATATATATAATAGCTGTCTATCTTTTATGGATTTATAAATATTTTCTTAGCACATAATTTTCCATTTTATGTATTCTTTACATAAGAATTTTATTTTAAAGAATTTTATTTTAAAGAATTTTATTTTAAGTCAGTATTAAAGAATTTTATTTTAAAGTCAGTATTAAATTGTTTTTTCTTTTCTTGGTCATAATCGTTATTACTTCTTAAATGAGAAGGATAAGATTCTTTATATATATCTTGCATATTCTAATTTTCACTAGTTTTTACAAATGTTTACACTTTTAATTTTTAGACACTAATTTTGTTGGAAATTTTTCAAACTATAAATTTTGTTTTCTAACTATGAAGAGAAGCTAAATTGAGATAAATTTTAGCAGTTTTAGTGTCCAATAGTATGTGTGCATACATATATGTGTTCAAACTCTTCCAAATTATTCTACATGGATATTAAGCTTAACTCATCAGAAATGACTATGGTAGAGTTTTTTGTGTTTTGATTAAATCACTAGGTGCATACAGAATGTGTGGGAAAAAAATGTAAGGTTGAGAGATGAAATTATGTGTGATACAGCTGTCACCCCACCTACCTAGTTCACTATCCTCCCAGGCCCAAGAATTTGCAATCATTTGTCTAATTTTTACAAATGGTAACAAAATCTACTATTTTGCAAAGTGAAATCTTGATAATTATCCCCAGGAATCCAGAGACAAGAGGGGCAAGTCCCAACATCTCTTTGCTCCCTGCATTTTGGTACTATGTATTGCTGACATGTCTTTATTTAGAAGTTAAACAATTATTATGATGAACCTCAATACATATTCAACTTTTCTTTAAACAAAGTTGTATTAAGTGGAGAAATTACTTTTTTGTAAGTGAGACTGTGTACTTTCTTCTATTAAATTCAAGCAAAACATTTTTCTTATACCTATAGTACCTGTAATACTGACCACGTAAAAAAACTATCCTGTATTCATATGTCAGGAGGCATCTCCTACTCAACACATTTATAAATTTTGATCTATAAATTCCACCTTTAAAAACACATCCTTAGGGCTCCTGGGTGGCTCAGTTGGTTAAGCGACTGCCTTCGGCTCAGGTCATGATCCTGGAGTTCCAGGATCAAGTCTGGCATCGGGCTCCCTGCTCAGCAGGGAGTCTGCTTCTCCTTCTGACCCTCCCTCCTCTCATGTGCTCTCTCTCTCTCTCATTCTCTCTCTCAAATAAATAAATAAAATCTTAAAAAAAAACACATCCTTAAAAATATAACTAGACAAGTGCACAAAGATATGTATGATTTTCTTTGATACATTGTTCATATTACTAAAAAATTAAGAAACATAAATGTATAATAATAATAGGTCAAGTGATTTTAGGAAAGAAATCTGTGGAGATTAAAAATGACCATCTTTGTTTAGCATGCATCACTGTTTGTAATATTTGTTATGTAAATTAAGAAGTTTATAAGCAATGTGTAGAAATAAACCATTTTTCTAATATATTACACCTATATAATATACATATTTTTATAAAGGTATAAAGTACACATTTATTTTTTCTTGTTTTGGGGTTATAGTAATTCAAATTACTGTATTTTCCTTCAGGCTATACTAATTTTCCACTTATCTAAATAAATATGCAGTATATATTAAAATGAATATTATTTACCATTTTTCCCTTCAGAATCCTATGAATAGACCAATGTTCTTCCATTTTGGAATATAATGGAGTTGTCACAATTAGACGCATTTAAGAAGCCAAAAGACATTTTAATGGTACATCAAGGTTAAGGATAAAAAATAAAATACAAAAACATAGAAACAATTTTATGCAAAGCTAAATTAATGGCACAGTTTTATCTTAGAGTATCAGTAGCACCAGTTCCACTCTGAATAATGTCTTATGATATAAATGGACACAGGTCACCCAAAACCTGTATGGAGTAATAAAAAAATGCATTTCTGAGGAGTTTCTAATAAGCATATGATTTTTCATTCAAATCCTCTGCATATAATTAGCCATAGGGGCAGAAACTAGCCTACAAATAATTGTATTGTAATGGGTTTTTTGAGTAATAACATTGCTACCTGTTCCCTAAAATAAAGGGACTTCTCTCCAATCATATGTGCAAGTACCTCATTATGAAGTCCATTATTTTTAGCAAGGGCAAAAGATTTTGGTATCAAAATGGTGAATGTGTAAAGGGCAAACACTAATACTCATTCTGGTGATCTTTTGCTGCTGCATTACAAACTATCCAAACTTAGAGCCCTAGCGATAACCATTTACCAAATATTATGATTGCATGGTTCAGGAATTTGTCAGAAACCTGTTGTCCAATTCCCCTACTCCACATGGCATTGACAGTGGTTATTTTGTTTTATCTGTATTGTGGATCAGCTGACCATGCTTTACTTGCATACCTGGCACCTTAGTGGAGATGGCCAAATGATGGCACTCAACTAGAACCAGAGACCAAAGCTCCAGCTTGGTGGAATCAGGGCAGTTGGAATTCTTATCCTACAGGTTCACAAAGGCAAGATGGACTGTTCCAGAGAACAAAGAAGGAGTTGCATATACTTTTGGTCAGTTTTCAAAGTCACTTACTATCACTTCCATAATTTTTTGGTTGAAGTAATTATAAGCCTTCCCAGATTGAAGAGGAGGGGAGCAGTGTCAAAGAATTTGTAGCCATGTCTAAAAATTGGCATAAGAGCCTAAGAAAGAAAGATGGAAAAAAACAATAGTAGAAATATGAATGAATAAATGAGGAATTTATCATTGATTGAATGCCAAAAATGAAAATAGGATAAATTACTTGTTATGAAAATATGTATATCTTTATCATGCAGAAAATATAAGTATGGAAACAACAAACTACAGAGAAGCAAAATATCATCTTGTTTAAAATGTCAGAGATGCTTCTTAAGTTTTTAATATTTTTATTAAGTTCAATAGCTACAATTTATAGAGCATGGGCTCTATGCCAGGCACTGTATTAAATGTTCTGAATTTATTATCACATTTAATTCATGAAACAATGCAATAGGGATACTAGATTTTATCTCTGTGTCATAGTTTAGAAAACTGACATATGAAAAGGTTAGGTAACACATCAAAGACCACATAACTTGTTAATAGAAACAACCATACTATATATCCCCAGGTCATCATACTCCAAAACACATTGTTTTAACTACCACTTTTTACCACCTTTAATTGTTTTGAAGGATGACTTTTAAGTTAAGATATCTTCAAGATTTTTTTTTCTAATATGATTACTGAAGTATCAGAAAATTAGCTTTAATAATACATGTCCCTGGACTTTTGTGGGACAAAGCTATTTTGAAACTTAATTCAATGACTAAAAGTGAGCTCAGAATTGTAGGAAGAAATCTACATTATTTCCCATGCTCATTTATGCTGATGTTTACCAAGTTTTTTTGTAAAGAAACTCTCATTTTGGAAATTTTAAGTCATAGATACTCTGAGATGGTAAAGAATGTAGATGTAGTCCGAATCAAATAACCTAATTTTATAGTCAGTTTAGTTGCAGTCATGAAAAAGCATTAAAATGATACCTTCTATAGACATTCAGAGTACTGAAGTTTTCATTAAAAATTGTAACTTTTCCCAATTTTACTTATCATCTTAAATTTCCTAAAATATTTGTAACTTTGAAAGTAGCTTTTAGTATTCATCCTCAAAAGAAATTTAGAAGTTCATGAACACCTACCAAAAATGATCCTAATGGAGTGTATTTTCCAAGGACTCTGATGATATATTGATCCAATTTTCTTAATATACCCTGAAAACCTTTTGGTTAAAAAAAAAAAAAAGCTAAATAAAGTATCAATCATGAATTACACACTAAGATATGAGGTGCATTCAGAATTAATTTGCAACAGGCATGACAAATCTAGGTGATTTTCCTTAAGAAAAGACAATGTAAGTTGACTTGAAAGGCAAAATTATAGTCTGTCATCTGAAGTTGTTGAAAACTAAAATCATTTAAGCAGGACAGAGAGATTTTCCATAATAAACACAGCATGACAATGTTTTGTTTTTATAGCTCAATAGAAACCCAAATCTATCAGGGAATGAAACAGGAACTGAAAACTTGTTTAGAGTTTCCATTTTGCAATATTATTTCTGTAAATAATTTATAGCTCCAATATTTACATATCTTCACTTATTTATGTTATATCCTGGTATAGAAGAAATATAGTCTCTAAATTTCT
Source organism: Callorhinus ursinus (assembly GCF_003265705.2). NCBI lineage: Eukaryota > Metazoa > Chordata > Mammalia > Carnivora > Otariidae > Callorhinus > Callorhinus ursinus. The sequence continues at coordinate 54,432,960 of NW_027397070.1, forward strand.
CCTTACACCATTCTAGGCTCTTCTTGGACTCGCATTTAGTAGTTTTTCCTAAAGTAGAGATTTTAGCCTAACCACACAGGGCCAAAAAATTTCACGTTCAATAAATTCATTGGGTAGGGGCGCCTGGGTGGCTCAGTTGGTTAAGCGACTGCCTTCGGCTCAGGTCATGATCCTGGAGTCCCGGGATCGAGTTCCACATAGGGCTCCCTGCTCAGCGGGGAGTCTGCTTCTCTCTCTGACCCTCTTCCCTCTCATGCTCTCTATTCCTCATTCTCTCTCTCTCAAATAAATAAATAAATAAAATCTTTAAAAAAAATAAATAAAATAAATTCATTGGGTATTTTGAAATTGTTGCTCAATTTGAATCATCAGCTTAGTATGACCTTATAACTATTTGCTTGTGGGAGACTTGCTTCCTTTAAAGGATCGTCTAGAAAATACTTCCACCCTGAAGCCTTCCTTCATACATCCTCCTATACTAAAATTATTTCTTTCTTCATATATTAACACTGTCACTTAACAGATCCCTTTGAACTCTTTGAGGGAGAGGCGGAGTCACTTTTATCTTTGTCCAGCAAGGTCCTGAGCACTCTGTATTGCTCCCATCACAGATTCTCAATAAGTACATATGGTAGCAGATTAAAAGAAAGAAAGGAACAGAAAAGAAGGAAAAAAAAAGTATAAACACAAAATGAAGGGTGAAAAATAGACTCTAAAATTCTGATGTAAGGGGTTGGTTAAACTAATATCAGACATAATTCATGTTATGTGCAAGACTGAACAATATGTTCTTAGATTGTGAGTACCAGGAGGATAGGCACCACATCTGTCTTGCTTAGTATGTTTCCCCAAATTCCTAGAAGATAACAGATTAAAGATATTGAGAAATCTTAAAATATGCAGTTGGCAAGCTGGGGACCCAGGAGTGTCAATGGTTTAGTTCTAGTCTAAAAGCCAGTAGGCTCTAGAACCAAGGAGTCCCAAAGCATTAGTTTGAGTTTGACAACAAGAAAACAAACAAACAAAAAACCCAAAAAAACCCACAATGTCTCGGCTCAAACAATCAGGCAAGGGAAGTTCCCTCTTCTTCTCAGGAGGGTTGGGTTTTTTGTTATTTTCAAGCCTTCAACTGTTTGGATGAAGACCATCCAAACTAAGGAGGCCCATCTGCTTTACTCAGTCTACCAATTCAAATATTAATCTCTTCTGAAAATTTCCTCACAGAAATACTCAGAATGATGTTTTACAAAATAGCTGGGCACTCCATCACTCATTCAAGTTGACTCATACAGTTGATAATCACAAGTCCATCCCTTAACTTGCCACCCATATGATCTCCTTAAACCACACTTAATCTCCAAATAAGTGCAGTAACAAGGTCACAATTCCACCCATCATGATACAACTACCCCGCATACAGCTGGAAATGTACTAAAACTCTTCCCTAGAAGATGAAGTAAAGTTCTTGGATTATATTTACTCTTCTCTTTGGTATCTTATAACTTTTTTTAAAAAAGATTTTATGTATTTATTTGACAGAGAGACACAGCGAGAACGAGAACCATGAACATTTCAATAGGTCTTAAGTGACAAATCCTCTCTCACATTCTAATCTCTCTAAGCCTCTGACTCCCCTATACTACATTAAACCAATACATAACTGGCATTTCCAACTCACTCTTTAGGGGTCACATTTGGGGCCATGCAATCATGCCAAACAACCAAACTGTTAGAACCCTTTCCAATTCCTGAAGCTACAACATTAAATGCAGAATCTCTGCTTCATAAGTCCATATTAATAAATTCAGCCTGATCTAACTTTATATTTCTTTCACCAGTATGGTTCTGTTTTATTTATTTAGAAGTAAACTTTGCTCTATTCAGTCATTGCACTTCATTTTACCCAACCCTGGTTCTAAGACATTAAGGATACTTAGTAGATATTCACTGATAGAGAATCTAAGGAATAAATGTTTTTATGAATGTTTTTAGATTTTAAACACTAATTGCAATCAAGAGTTGAGTTATTGTTTCTATTACTAGAATCAGAGTATGTCGGTAAGGTTATAAACATATGGATGTGACTAAGAGTTATTAATTCAAACAAGGTAGATATTTGAGAAACGGTTTATGTTTCAGGATTTCTTTTCCTTTAGTGCCTTTGGTTCTTGGTCATACCACTTCAAAGAATGAAGAGGTAGACCAGAGGAAGAGTGGTGGGCAGCAACAGTACAAGCTCCCAAAGAGGGTTGCTAGCAGAATTTCTGAGTCTAGGGGTTTTTATGGGCTTGTTGGTGGACTGGTTTTAATCTGATTAACCCTCCATGCACCTGTCACCCACTCAGGTTTTTGTCCACACACTCATCTACCTATCAAGTAGTTGTTCACTTGGGAAAGGGTGGAGGGCTCCTTCCAGGTTGGTGTAGAATAGCAGGATGGGGTCTTTTTCCTTTTAAGGGTGGTTTCCTCTTAGGACAGGGGGCCCCTTGCCTCTGTCTGCCTTTCTTTCAACTATCCTTCATTACTTATACTGGTGGCTGGTTTCTGGGTTGCCTAGAGAGAAGTGCTGGTTTAGGATTTGGATTAAGTGACAGCAAGTTAGAGAAAGGCCAAAATTTAACAACTGGTTTTGTGGTCTCAAGATAGAAGTAAAGAATAAGAGCTAAGCCAAACTTGTGATTAACTCCTAGACTAGAAATCAATGGCAGATGCAACAAGAAAATAATGTAGAAAATAATCTAGAGCAGCTCATCTCTGTAACTTTGGAAGCCAACTCTTCTAGCTTATAAGAGGGTTGTTCAGGAGGAAGAAGGAAATATAAGGTCACTTATTTCTGATTTTTAAATGGTTTTATATTTAAAATTTATTTAGCTTTTACTGAGTAATCACACATTGAATAGAGCAGAAAGATACTAATGTATACCTCATTCTGATACCAAAAGCTGATTCATTTTTTTTTTCATTTTAGGTCTTTTAAATGCAGAGCAAACAATTAGGCAGAGGAAAGATGTAATGTTTTTACTTTATTCACATAATGTTCCTAATTTGTCATTGAACTGGCCATCCAAAAAAATGCTGGAAGGAAAAACTCAAATGCATCTTGCATTCTAGAATTTGGCTTTAAATTTTCCAGAGCAAGAGCAAAGCAAAACATCTGTGTAGGGTGTGCATGAGTAGGTGTGCATGCTCATGTGCTTATATATAGGTGGAAATCTAGAACTCTATGGGTGTACCTTTGCATTTTAAAAGCTTATTTTCAGAACAGTGAAAAGAGGTAGTTTTGCCCTTGATAAAGAGACAAAGTGGTGGGGCATCAGCAGCCCTTTTCTTAAGGCACATTTCTCCTTGAGATAAAGTCTGGAAAATAAAATGGGGACAACCTTGGGCCATGTGCTGATTTGCTACAGGTTGTAACTTTATTGATCTTTGGCTGCAGGCAATTACCTGAATATGTGGCCACAGGCACAAGGGTGACATGGAAGAACAATGTTCATCCTGGGGCCCAAAGTCAGCAGACATAACAGCTTCAACTTAGAGAGAGAGAAAAAAGAAAACTCACAAACAACAACAACAACAACAACAACAACAACTACAAGAGAGCCCAAAACTCTTTGGTGGAAAAGAACAAATTTTTTTTAAGGCATATTTTGTCAACCTCAATATGAAAGAGGATTTCAGCTGTCTCCATTTTGACCTCAAACTTTCTAGTTGGGTTGTTCTTTCCAGCTTGTCTCTTGGTCCAGGCAGAAGACTCAGGGCAAAGCATCCCCTGATGGAAACTGAAACTACTCCCTCAAGCAATAAGGACTACCCTGAGCCAGCGAGACTCCACCCAGGATTGACTCCCAGACAATGATTAATTTGACCTTCACTGCCTACCTGCAGGGACCCAGTCACCCTTGCCCCACGTTTTCCTTATATAAACCAGGAAGTATTTTAAGCACCAGGACACAGTCATTGAGATGCTAGTCCACTGTCTTCCTGGTGTTGGCCTCACTGAAATAAATTTTTTTTCTCGTTTCACCACCACTTATTTTGTTACTGGTAGTAGATTGTAAAATTCCTCATTTCTTGGATTCTTGAAGGAAAGAATTCAATCAAGAAACTCAGTAGAGAGTTAAAGCAGCAAAGGTTTTATTTAGCAAAGCAAAAGTACACTCCAGAGACAGGAGTGGGCTGACCTGAGGATGAGTAGCAGCCCACTGAGTTCTGAATTGAGTTATTTGTGGGGGCCTACTTGGTCTCCTCCTTCCCATCTTGTCATTACCACACTGCCCTCACATCTGCCCTGGTTTTCTCCCCTCCAACCCGTTGCCCGCGTTCTTGTTTGCCATCTTCTTGAGAGTGCCTAAGAGAAACCTGGCCAGGGGGGTGGGGGGGCAATGCAAATGAAACTATAACGATATTATAACAGACTTGGGGTTACTAACAGACAAAGCTTTCCTTAAATGTGCATGCTCCAAAGTTGGGAACATCTCTGTGGCCTGTATCTTCTGCTTATCAGACTATGCTAAAGCAGAAAAGGCATTGGACTAAGGGAGACTGGGTAGTCCCTGGCATGGGACCATCTGCCATCCTCCTAGCAAGACCACCTGCTCTTGTTTAACTGCCTACTCTAGCAGTTTCTCTGCCTTTGGATTTTGTCAGAGGGGAGTGGCTGAACCCAGTCTGGTTGGGGCCCCCAGAGCCAGGTACTCTTAGACCCCTGTGCCCCAGCTACAAACGTTATTGAGTATTTTGAGCCAGAAAATTATTTGTTGTGGGGACTTTCCTGTGCATGGTAAAATGTTTAGAGCATCCCAGGCCTCTGCTTATTATATAGCAATAACAGATCTCCTCTACCCCCGCCAGTCTCGATAAGCATAAACTTCCGTAGATTGTCAAAAGTATCCAGAGGCTCAAGATCATCCTCACCCTCAGCAGCTGCTTAAGTGTTTTTAAGAGAAGAAACACAAAGTATTGAACTCAAGAGAATTATAAGGACAGTTTATATCCTCGAATAAATGAAATACATTTTTAATGTAAAATACGGGATTTGAAGCAAAAGATCGCCGTTTAGGTGGCCATGAAGTTAACATTAGTAATGTATTCATTCATGTTTTCTATCAATATTTATTGGATGCTAACTAGATGCCAAGCCCGTGCAAGGATCTGAAGAGTTTAATCTGAAGGGACAGATAATAAGTCATGGGAGTATCATAAAGCCACATATGCACGGGGTTGAGGGAGTTAACCCATTGAAATAAGAAGCATCTTTCTAGTTATTCCTCACTACAAAATCTCTTAAAATATTTTCTCTTTGGCAAACTTTTTCTAGTAGCCCTTTGTACTCTATTTTCCTCACACCACCCCTTTTATTACTTTCTTGGTCTAATGTGGAGCTTAAAAACGGAATTAGTTTTGTTCCTTGGCGTTAGCAGCATAGGGCCTCATATGGTGGCAGCTTGAGCCTCCGGGAATGCGCGCTTTCTCTCTCTCAGCAGCAGCAGAGGATCAACTGGCTCTTAAACAGAATCATATTTGCAAGTGGCCAGCAGGTTGGAATGTGATAACAGTCAACAGACACTTCACAAGGGTTTTCTCAGCCAAATCTGGGAAGCTTCTGTCAGGCGCCATTGTGAAGTGAACAATCAAAATTGGTCTTGAGGGAGGGTCCTTTCTCACTGCCATGGGGCCTGTTGACTAGACTAGCTGAAAGAAGAGTGGAAAGCCATATGGATTAAAAGAGAAAGAAGAGTTTGATTTTTAGGACAGATTGCAAATTTTGCAGGCATTTCTCAAAAACAGATGCATTTTGACTATTCTGCCTCAGTCTGTGTTTTACCTATTCTCTCTCTCAGTGTGCCAAAGAGATTTAATTTAAAGGCAATGATTGGGTAGCATCCTGACTCAGCTTTTTGTGGAATCCGTTGTTATCTTTTCTTTTCAGAACGTGGCTAGGGTGGGGAGATTGTGTCTGTGTTAAATTCTCCCAATCAATTTGTCGCTTATGGAATGAATTCTAGTATTTTTAAATATGAAAATAATATTAAAATAATATTGACTGTTTTTCGTTTTGTTTGCCTGAATTTCAAATGTTAGTGAGTTCTTCTAGTTAGAATATCACAGTGTTAACTTTAATAAGATAAATAAATGTTAAGCATGGTAAATTGAAGATTTATAAGACAAATAAATTGTGTAAATTGAAATAAGTCAACCATTGTTTGAAGCCAGACTATGTCACCAAAATGATTTGGCAAGGACTGTATGGTTTTAAGGACAGTGAGACTAAACCAGGGATGTCAGAATCAACAGGAACCTCTATTCAAAATAAATAAATAAATAAAAATAAATGCACACTAATGAAGTAATTTACAATTGTTATTCTCAAAGAAGAGCTTCCTAAAACTGGTCCAGAACTTGCAGTCATTATTGGAAAAAAACTGTAGAAGGTGCAGAAATATGTTTACTGTTGAAGTATAAAGTAGAACTTAGAAATTTTGCACCTTTTTTTAAATGATGTACTAGTTTTGCTTCTAGTAAAATAAACCTTATTTTAGTGGAAATAAAATGGCATAAATGTAATTTACTTTTCTGACATTTATGTGTTTGTTTTCTTTTCCCATTTAACTTTACAGGAACTATAAAACCAAATTAGTTAGAAAACCATTCCTGTGCTTAAAAATGTTGTTTGTGTAATTGGTGTATATTTTACTGATATGAGATCACCATTAGTAATAACATTAGTAGATGCAGACTGGCATTCATATTTAAATGGTATCCCATTAACAATATCTAATCAGATATTTATGATATTGTTAATAGAATACATTTTATAAAACTGTGATTATGCTTTTCAGAAGTATGCTTGAGAGTAGTATTAGAGCTTCCTTGAAAAACATGTCTAAAGGAGACAAGAAGTGACCAGAGCTTCTTAAAAGAAGTCTTAATTTTTTATTAAAAGTGTATCAAACTGGGGCACTTGAGGGGGCTCAGTATATTAAGCATCTGCCTTCGGCTCAGGTCATGATCCTGGGATTGAGCCCCAGGTCTGGGTCCCTGCTTGGTGGGGAGCCTACTTCTCCCTCTCCCTCTGTGGCTCCCTCTGCTTGCGCTTGTTTTCTCCCTCTCTCTGTCAAATAAATAAATAAAATCTTTTAAAAAATAGTGTATGAAACAAGTGCTTAATATCTTTGTTTTGGTATTGTCTGGTTTTATTACATTTAAGTATGAAAAATAATTTTTAAAACAACAATATATTATCATTTTTCCAAATACTTTGAATAATTACTGCACCTGTCCTCCGGATGATGAGGTAGACAAGGCCTTCAGTGATAGTTGTTTTCACAGAGGAGGAATATTAACATCTAAGAGATAACCATCTCACTGTATGTATGGGTCTGAACCCCAAAAAGATCCAACAGTTTTATAACAATGCAGCAGTGGTAGACTGACCAGGAAGTGATAGCAACATATATGGATATTTTATAAAATTTTAAAAAATAATATGTTGTCTATGTAAAGGACATTATATATCACAGACCAAAGAAAGAAACTATGGATCACAAATACCTTGCAGAAGAAAATTACTCTTTTGTTTAGATTATTTAAGCAAATCATCCAATCTAAATTAATTTAATCTATTCTTCAAATCTATTCATTTATTGAATGCCTACACTGATCCAATTTTTAAATACATGTATCCAATTTTTAAATATTAAAATATGCAAATCAAAACAACATAGCTTATCAAGAAGGTTCAAATCTTTCTAGATCACTGATAATATTGAATGATTAGTTTGGTCTACTTTTTTCTGTAGAATAGGGCTAGTAAATGTTATATACATGTATGTACACACACACACACACACACACACAAAACAAAGCAAGCACAGAAGGAAGAAAATTATATTTGTTTAACAGAAAAACTTTTTGTTTTTTAAAGATTTTATTTATTTATTTCAGGGAGAGAGAATGAGAGACAGAGAGCACGAGAAGGAAGAGGGTCAGAGGGAGAAGCAGACCCCCTGCTGAGCAGGGAGCCTGATGCGAGACTCGATCCCAGGACTTCAAGATCATGACCTGAGCCGAAGGCAGTCGCTTAACCAGCTGAGCCACTCAGGCGCCCTAACAGAAAACCTTTTGATAGGTCATTTTGGTTGTGGCAGGTTGGGGCAACTGTAATGAAACATTACAAATGAGCAGACAAAGCAAGACCTAAATTGCTCTATAAAATAAAGTGGGAAATGATTAAGAGATTTTAATGAAGAGAAACTTGAACACAGAGGGAAGGGCTTTAGGATGAATTTTGAGTAATAGAGGACCATCATAGTGGGAGGTAAATAGAGGTTAAGTGGACAATTTGCCCATTTTTCATCAGGTATTGAATCTTATCATGTTTTAGGCACAATTATCAGCACTGAAACAGAAGTGAGCAAGACATAATGTTTCTTGTAAGGTAATTCCCAGTGTTCGTCATAAGGGTCTCCTATGAATATAGATGTCTAAAGAATGATCAGACATCTTGCCCACTCGAAATTGTCTTATTGTCTTTCTTTTATGCAGAATCTCTGTGCTGTTTTGTCCTAGTCTGTTGCTTTTAGTCTCCAGGTAAATTTAACACTACTGTTGGTGTGAGTAGTATTTTGGGGGAAAAATTAAGAAAGTGCAGAAAACTATAGCTTTAGATTTCACAAAGAAGTAAGAAAGGGAGAGGCAGAAAGGCCAAGTAGAATTTGATCAAGGATTTAATAAGAATAGAAAATCTTAACAAAGATGATCATAAGAATATAAGCCCTGAGTAGTCACAGAAACACTGGGGAAAGTAATGGAATTCTGTCAGCAATTAAAAAAAAAAGAAGAAGAAGAAGAAGAAGAGTAGTGTAACTTCAGATGATATCTGGGTTCATATACTTCAGAGGGTCACAATTAAGATAAAATAATAAAATGTATTTTAACAACCTAGTTTAATGTCTGGGTTTGTAGATCACCAAAAAGGCAATGTCTCTTCCATTTGAGTCTAGGGAACAAATAATGGGCCACAGTAAGGATGAAAACCCAGAAGTAATAGTCCTCGTGTTTCAAAGTGAATGGTATTGATAATTTACCTATAATTCTGCCACAATGATGCAGGTATGACATAAGTATTTACAAGAGGATTAGGGAATAAAAAGAAAAGAAAAGCTTATATGAGATTTTTGGAGAAAAGATTATCGCTTTACATTTCCATTAAATATCTCTCAGTCTATAGTCTTATAATTCTGGGTCTTAAGAGCATGCAAAATTAAAGCTCTCATAATCTTTCTCACATAGACTTTGACATTTAATTGAGCAATGTGAGTCAAAAGCTGAGAACAATAATAATTCCAGAACTGGCAAATGGCAAGTTCTTAAATATTTTCAAAGTTGTTTCACTTGGTGATCAAGTCTTGAATGAAGGCATCCCTCATTTTAATGTTAAACAGTATACAGAATTTTCTGTGGAAATTATGACAGGGAATATGTTCTAAGAAAGTTCCCAATGTCAATGTATAAACTTAACACACACACACACACACACACACACACACACACACACACACACACACTATGCAAAACAAACTCTTATGTATTAAAATCAGAAAACGCAGATATACTCAATGCGTGGGAATTTCACATAAAACACTTGTTCTGTGATTTTGAATTTAGGATTTTGCCTAGTCAAACAAAACAAAACAAAAGAAAACAGAAAACCTAAAATTAGAATAAAGCAGTTTGTGAAATCTGAAACGAGATCCTTTATTGGTTGTCTGTATGTTTTTGAGAGACAGTAAAAGAAAAGATGTAAGCAGAGTATAAACCCAGAGCAGTATTCACAAAGGTTGAAATATGGTCTTTCCTAAGACTATATGGATATCATTTCATAGAAAAAGAAATTATGTTAACTATTTCCAACCAGGTCCTTATAAGAGAATCAAAATCAAAATAATAAAATCTGAAAATATGATCCTTTTAGCATGTTTTTGTACATTTTGGTTAAGATGTGTGTTTAGGGCACATCATCAAATATTTTTAATAGTCAAAGGAAAAGTAATGTTCAAATTTCTCCTAATTGATGGTCTTTTGGGACTGAAACTAGCCTACATATCAAAAATACTTGGATTTTATTTTCTTTCCAAGGGCTTTCAAAATGATTTATGTATGTGGAAATTTTTAAGAACATTTAGACATTTAAAAATTAAAATGATCTCCAAAAATTATTAGATCTTCAGGTAGCCACAAGAAAGCTGTCCTGTGTAAGTAATACCAGACTTAAGAATATTCTAGGCCTGATAATTTCTCCCAAGTGTTATTAAGGAATAATAATGTGCACCACTAAAATATTTATCATTTAATTATATATTATCTTAAATGGTGAATTAACATCAGAATGGTGTGAGCTAAGATTTACTTTAAATATGAGGTATATTTCAGATCAGGTATATCTCAAAGCTGGGGACACTATTCACATTGTCATCTATAGGTATTGCCCCTGTCAGAATTAGACATATGCTATGCAAGGAAATGCATAATTTTAGTGTAATGAGGTCTTAAATATAAATATGGTAGTTGGTGAATAACAAAAACGGCCCCCAAATGTGGGAAGCAGCTAAGTATTTGATTATACCATCAACCATCACCATGGAGGGGAATAGAACTGAGTTCATTGTAGCTCTGGAGTCCTTATCAGTTGACCTGGCCTGTGCCAAGGCCTGGCTGGGACTGCTCTTCTCCTGGGCCCAGCCTCCTCTGTGGTGGCCTGGCCTCAGAAAGGAGCCATGCGCTCATGGGTTGGGAATAGGTTTCGGAAGGGTGGGGAGAGCTTACCAAAACGTTGATTTCAAAAACAAAATTACATTACACTAAGAACACAATATACATCATCTGTCAGATCCTCTTATTATTAATCACAAGCAAACTATCTAGTGCATGATAAGCGTTAGAAAAATGAATCCCTATGTTTGGAGTAGGAAACTAAGATGTGGATGCTTTAGTAACTGATCTAAGGGATTCGAAACTCCATCTTTCTGATTCTAAATTCAGATCTTGCAACCATAGAGAATTTTAGTCAGCAGAGTTCCTACTTCAAATCCCAAATAATCTATGGATTGCAAGCTTGCCTTTCCTTCCAGGTCTGGGCATCCCTGATTTAATAGATGGATGATTCTCATACCATGACCAGTCCAGCTAAGCCTTCATTGGGTATCATCATTTCATAGATTGACTTAAGAATAACTGCAATTATGGGTGAAGTCACTTTGCACTAGACACTAACTAGTTGAAGGGTAAAATGTATTTTCTCACATAGCGCTAAGAAGAGTCTTATGAGGTAGGTAATACTGACTGCCTTTTTTGCATGTGAGGAAACTTGGTTTTAGATAAATTAAGTTAATAGCTGAAGTCCCAATCTAGTCAGGGATTCAAATAGGACCCAAACACAGGTTTTCTGATTCCAAAGTCCTTCATGTCAACACTGATGCTGTATTCAGGGTTCTCAGGCCACAGCCCCAGTGAAGAATTTCACTGCTCTTTCACCTTCTGATGTTGGTACTGATGCCTCTATGATCAAGAGGAAAGTGACAGAAAACAGGTGCTGGTAAATATATATGATTGGTTTGCCTAAAAAATATCAAAAGTCTCCAGATAGCACAATTCTGATTATTAATGTTTACCTGTTTGTTTACTCTAATAATGTCAACAAATAATATTTTGCATGCTAATCAGTGGATGCCAGAGTTAATCTTAATACGATCACACCTCACAAAAAAGGTGGGCCACAGTGGCACATGAGGTATAAGTCCCCGACAGAAGTCTTCCTTGAGTACATGTGAACAGTGCAACACAGTTAAGAGCAAAAGGCAGACACTGAAGCATCACTCCTCTCCCCAACCTTTATGGTCAGGACAGGAAAAACAAGATTCGTACTTCTTGTCAAATGCCCATTTGCTGGGTATTTTCTTTCTCGTCTTGAAAATTAATAATAATAATTATGATAAAAACACAGCAAAAATAAAAATTTCAATAAAGGAAAGGAATAAAACTCTAAGAAGACAAAATGGGAAGCTAGAGGAAGCCTGACCACAGTAGGGAGTGTCTGCTTCCTCCCTTCTTGACCCTTAGAGTGGGTCAAGCCCCACAGTCTGGTCCATGAGAGAAGGTGCTGGGCCTAGGTGGGGCCTGGGGTAGGGGACAGAGGGTGCACAGGTTGGAAGAGAGGAAAGAGATCCACTGTCCCTCTGGGCTCAGTTCAGGTTTGGGACCAGTGAGTGGGGGCACCAGACCCACGATCTATGCAGGTTTGGTCCCCACCGGGCAATGACCTGGGCGGAAGTCAGCAGTCATAACTGTAACTTAAGGGTTTTGATGTGCTGGAGCTTCTCACATAGCTGCAGGAAAGAGGGCCTCGGGGCAGAGTCCAGGTGCCTGCAGTTCTTTTTTTTTTTTTTTTTTTTTAAGATTTTATTTATTTATTTGACACAGAGAAACACAGCAGGAGAGGGAACACAAGCAGGGGGAGTGGGAGAGGGAGAAGCAGGCTTCCCGCTGAGCAGGGAGCCCAAAGCGGGGCTCGATCCCAGGACTCTGGGATCATGACCTGAGCCAAAGGCAGACGCTTAACGGCTAAGCCACCCAGGCGCCCCTGTGCCTGCAGTTCTTCCTGACCTTGGGCACTGCAACTGGGCAGCTCTGGGGGCATCTGTCTTGTAACCTTTCACCTGAGGGGCAAGGTCCTTCAGGGAAATTCTTGGACAAGGCGCTCTCTCAAAGGAGTAGATTTCCCAGAGAAAGATTCCAAAACTCTATGTTCCAGACTTGGTGGAGAATTTCTTCTCTTTCAGGGCCTCTGGGACTGTCCACTTGACCTGAAGCTTACCTGTGTCTTTCGAGCTAGCGGCCTTTTGGTGAGGTGGAAGTCACTGACCTTGGCCACGCTGTCCTTGGCTGCAACGTGCTGGTGTCCAAGGACAAAGTAGTTGTCCTCCAGGTATTTCATGGCCTTCCAGATTTCTAGTGAGAATTTGAGGAGATGTCTGCGAGGCAGATAATCTACCAGGTTCCCTTGACCATGTGCTCAGTGACGATGTAGTGCCTGCCTTTCTCCTCCAGGATCACACTCAGAAACCGGGCTTGCTTGCTGTGGCCAAACTCTGTCATGACCCAGGATTCAGCCAGGAAGGCCTGGACAGTGGCGTCGTTCTTCACGCACTGAACAGCGATTTTTTTCCCTCAGTAACCGTCCAGCACCAGTATTGGTCTCCAACCACCCTCCCCCCACCTACCCCTCCACCCCACCACCCCAGCCTAGGGGTCTGCAACAGCTTCAGGTGGTGGCTCAGCGCCCAGATAGGGGAAGAGCTCCTCCAGGGCCATGTGCCCTCCATGACCTCTGGCTTCATGAGACGAGTGCAGAGTCCATCTGCATGTGAGGTGTGGTTTCCACCAGCTGCATGAGCTCCTCGAACTGCCCCTTTTTGTCAGTGCTGAGCGTGCTAGTGTGATACACATTGCAGTAAGGCTCGCCTTGCCATCACACATCACACAGTGTGTAGCCCATTCCAGGGTGGGCCAGGCTTTCCTGCACTGGGAATGGGCCTGTCTCTGGCAGGCACAGAGCTGCCTGCAACCACTGGACACAGCAGATGCTGTAGGCGGCGGGGCAGCTCAGCTGGGGCCTCCACCTCCTCCGGTGATGCCTGGGGGCCAGGCCGGGGGCAGGGTTGCCCCCCACTCACCATCAACCATCACCATGAAGGGGAATAGAACTGAGTTCATTGTAGCTCTGGAGTCCTTATCGGTTAACCTGGTCTGTGCCACGGCCTGGCTGGGACTGCTCTCCTCCTGGCCCCGGCCTCCTCTCTGGTGGCCTGGCCTCAGAAAGGAGCCATGCGCTCATGGGTTGGTCATATGGCATGCAGTAGGGGGTAGAGCTGGTCCCACCCCCGTGTCTGTGATGCCCAGGGCAAAGAGAAAATCTGCTGGAATAGCTTTCGGAAGGGTGGGGAGAGCTTACCAAAACGTTGATTTCAAAAACAAAATTACATATGGCATTCCATTTACATATCTCTTTCTGTTAGTCAAGTTTCGGCTATGGGAATGTATATTTGAAGATATATTTTATATATAACAAGAGACAGCTGTGATATATAACAACACATAAAACTCGGGTATGAAACTGAATTGAAATATTTCGAAATAAAATACGAGGAAAACTTAGTTTATCATAAAAACTTGGAAAGATTACTAAGTGAATTTTGCGGTTTAAATGTCTTGTAAATGTAATTCATACATGCTAATACACATCTAATTCACCTAGAGGCAGGGGATTTGAGATGTAAGCTAATTCTTATCATAGCATTATTAAAATGTCCTTTATTAAAAATGGTCATTTTAAAAGTGACATTAAACTTTCATCCTCCCCAACATTGTTGTAATTTTTTTTTAAGATTTTATTTATTTATTTGACAAAGAGAGACACAGCGAGAGAGGGAACACAAGCAGAGGGAGAAGCAGGCTTCCCGCCGAGCAGGGAGCCCGATGCGGGGCTCGATCCCAGGATACTGGGATCATGACCTGAGTCAAAGGCAGACGCTTAACAACCGAGCTACCCAGGCATCCCCAAAATTGTTGTGATTTTATTTATTTATTTTTTTTTTTAAAGATTTTATTTATTTATTCATGAGAGACAGAGAGAGAGAGAGAGAGAGAGAGGCAGAGGGAGAAGCAGGCTCCCAAGGAACAGGGAGCTTGATGCGGGTCTCGATCCCAGGACCCTGGGATCATGACCTGAGCCGAAGGCAGACGCTTAACCATCTGAGCCACCCAGGCACCCAAATTGTTGTGATTTTAAATGTGATGGTTTAAAATTTATTAATGGAGTAATAGAGCTTCATTAAGTTACTCAGTAAAATTTTACTGAGCAGTTACTACAGGCCAAGCCTAATGCTTGGTTAGGAGAATTAAAAAAAATGTACAAGAGATAATCCCTGTTTTCAGCAAGGCAATAGCAAATCCAAGAAGGCATATGGGTTCCCCAAAAATTTCATTCAAATATGATGAATATTAGGGTTATAAACAAGATATTGAAATAGTTCAAAGAAGAGGCACAAGAATCAGCAAGTTATGTTGTTCCAGTTTTATTGGGGTATCATCGTATTAATTTAAGGTGCACATTTTGATGTTTGATATATGTATATGTTGTGAAATAATTACCACAATCAAACGAATCAACACATCCCTCACTTCTCACAGCTACCTTTGGTGTGTGTTGAGAACATTTACGATGTACTCTCAGCAGTACAGACTGAAAGTTTGAACCCTTTGATCAAGTTATTTTAAGTGGCCAATTTAGTCTTCGTTATATATTCTTTTTTGTATGGAGATTTAAAATATATATTATATCTAATTTGCAATTGGGCACATTCAGAATGAATTCGTCACATCCTGCTCCCCCCCTTCTGTGCCCCCAGAATTTTACCAAAAAGAAAAGAGGTGACATGTTGCATGGAAAGCCTGAAGTGGTAAGGTAGCCCCTCCTCTTATAGCTCCCCCAAAGGTAAAGAAGTGATAGGGGATGAGCCGGGATGAAAATTACAGATAGGATATTGTCAGAAGAATTTCTCATTCGTTTCTATAGCTGCAAACACTCATTTTTTTCCCCAAGTCCTTTTTATCTGCCATTTAGCAAGAATCCAATTACTGAGCATGAGCTTACTGCCTCATAAATAACATCCTCTTAGATTTCCAATCACACCATTCCAATTCTGTATTTTGTCAGCAAAAGTCCTGTTTTTAAAAATAATACTTCAGCCATCTGCTTACCCATATGTGCTACACATCACTGAATGTTAGATTCTCTGCAAATTTTATAGACGGTACCACAAACTTTGAGTGTGTTTTCTCTCATAATTAGCCTTTTACAACCACATTAAATTGATCACAGGTAAACTGTTTCATTTTGGTGTGTTATTTTGATTGTAATCAGACTACTTGCTGGAAAGTGATTTTGTAGCCCATATATTTTAGCTATAAAGAGCTTTCTTTCCTCTTTTATAGCAAATATGTTATTTTAAAGGTCGCACTTGTCAGACCCATAAACTAAATCCCAGACTTGCGATGTAAGGCGTCCCTCGAAGGATCCATCAGTGTTCACACTGAGGTGAAAAATGTTGTCTCAGCAGCTTCATCAGTTTCAGTGACTGATGGCGTCATTTGCAATCTCTACAATTGGCTCCGCCCAAACAAAAGGGAAAACAGCTTGGTCGGGGACTTGGTTTTTGGGTTCTTCTAAGAAATTTGTGACCATTTCCGTTTCCTAAAAAAAAAAAAAAAAAAAAAAAAAAAAAAAAAAAAGATAAACTGCAAATAGATGTATAGTGGGATCTGAAGTTACCACAGTCGTTCAACTGAGAAACTGTCCTATTTATGGGTGAATTATGGAAATTTTAAATCCACTGGAAGCCTGCCAAACTTAGGCTTCAGTTGTGTTTTTGTAACACAACCAGGAAGTATTAAAACCTTTCAAGTCCTGTTTTATTTTAATATCCCATATTTCCATGGCGAAAATGTCAGTTGAGCAATTCCATATGAAATGTGCAATACAGTAGTTGCAGTTCACAATTTTTAATGTGCGGCTCGTTTTAGCTCTCATTCAGTTATAATGAGTCAATCCCTCCGTGTCTTATGTTTTGACCCATGAGTGTATGAGTGTCAGCTTCTGGTTACCGATTTGCAAGGCTGTTGTCCTTTCCAAAACTTGTTTCTTTCTTGTTTTCTTTTTTTCCTGGAGATTTGTTTAAATTTTGTCTTTACAAAATTGGGAACTATGCAATGTAGTTATTTTTTACTGGGTTTCTTACCTGAAGCTACCTGGGATGTAATGTCCTGCCCCCTTGCCCAGTGCAGGTAGGTGAGAAAAAGTTCAAATGTCCTAGGTTTTATTACCAACTTACATGGCACAACTTTACTTTGGTGTGAAGTGCCCAGGTTTTCTACTTTTACTTTAAAGTAGTCCTCTGAGAATTCCTGGTCTTCGTTCCTGGTCATTGATTCAATTCATACGTCTTCCTACGCTTCTCCCTGTGTTTTTTCTTGATTTCAATTGTTTTTACTGGGATGGGTGTTTACAGTTATTGCAGTTCTATGTTTACTTTTGAAAACAAGGACTGAACGAATGGCTAAAGCTAGTTTTGAGAGTAATTTATTATAAGATTATAATATGCTCATTTTTGACATCTTCTCGCAAGTAAATTAATAAAATGTTCTTGTTATGTACAAACTCAAATATGAATTTAAAAGGACAGCTTATTAGAAAGGTTTATATAACTTAACTTTAGTTATATTAGCTGCTAAGAATTCTTAAGAGATTCAATCATAGCTAGATTGTAATAAGAATAAGTACTCATATCCTGAATGTAATCTGGTCGGGCGTATGGAGACACTGAGGACAACGATTACGGTGAGATTTTTCTAAGTTCGTGCATCTATGTAATGACCCTGAAAGGACTCGAATTAATTCAGGACTTTTGATTTTTTGCTTCCCTTTGTCATTCTTTTCACTGATGCTAGCTTAAATTTTGTTTGCTTAAATTTGTCACCTAAGTGCTGTACTATACACTTTGTAAAAACTGTCATCTTATTTAATCTTGAAAACAAAATAATAGCTATGAAACAGCAGCTATTTTCATCTTATTTTGCAGATAGGAGATTGAGGCTTGTAAAGGTTAGTATTTGCCTTTCCTGAATTCGTATCACAGGAGAGTAATATGAATATCATTTGTATCCATTGCTAGACTCAAAGTTTTGTGTGTGTGTGTGTGTGTGTGCGCGCGTGTGTGTGCATGTGTGTGTGTTAACGGCTATATTTACAGTCTGTCCTATTACATGCCCAAAGGCTCTTAAGAACCACATAATTAAAAAGTCAGTTTGTGGTGATGAGATTTAGGCTTACTAAAGAGTCTTAAGGAAGTCTGGGTTTATTCTAATTAAGTGAACTACCAGGGTGCTAAATGAAATTCTGTGCTTGGCAAACTCCCTTTGCTTTTGCATGGAGTTATATTTGTGGATGAAATATTCTGAGGATGGATGTTAAAAGCCCTTGTGACACCTCGACCCTCTCCAGAATTATTTTCTGAAAACACTCTGCAGTTTGGCAGCTGCTTTGCAACCTGGGAGTGCATTTTAATTGGCATCACATAACTTTATGACTGAGGGATTTATTCTTCTCTCCACAAATTCCCTCATCTCTTTTAGCCTATTAGTTGAAATGTTTGAGTTAATAATACAGGCATTTTCCCTTATAAATTCTTTGGGGCCATAGTGCAATGAGATGTCCAGTTTTCCTCCAAAAAAAAAGAAAGAGTGAAAATCAGCCTCTGCCAAAAAAAAAAAAAAATGAGTTTTGTTAATTTCTAAATTGCATTTTCCCCTTTCGTTGTTTTGTTCTGATCTTTGCCTACTGTTATTTGGCCAGTGTGACTCAAAAAAGTTGAGAGAGAATTTACTTTGATATCTTGTCAATATTAACATATCAATACAATTTTCATAGAAGAAATATCTTTTGTATTACTGCCCACTGTATTTGTCTCAATAGCTCAGACCATTTGAAGCTTTCCACTAATTTTGAGTAAGCAGTTCTGCTTATTTCCCTGAAAAAGTACCTTGCATCATCAGCGACACAACTTTATTTTTTAAGAGGCTAAGCTCTCTCTCCTATTGTTCCCTGGATTTATATTTAATAAAGCACGCAATGTGAAGTAGAACTATAGTGACTAAGAACCTGACCTGGGCTTTCAAGCAAGATGTATCTGAACTTGAATTTCAATTTGGCCATTTTGGCTTGATGTCTTTGGACAAATTGTCCTCTTTACTGTAGTTTCTTCATCAATAAGTTAATGATGAGAATGTTAAGAGTGAATGAAGAAATATAAATAAAAAGCTTAGCACAGTGCCTGTCAGGCCCTTATCATGCAGTAAATTAACATGGTCTCGATCCCAGGACCCTGAGATCATGACCTGAGCCGAAGGGAGATGCTTAATGACTGAGCCAACCAGGGCTTTATTTTTGCAAGAAAATAACATAATAAAAGAGTTAGTAATATTGTAAGCCATGAACAGACAAGAAATGAAGTCTAGAGAAATTGTCTCACTAGGAAAGAACTAAGAAAAGAATCATGGATTTGTGGTATCTTGGATCTCACATTAGGGTAGCAAATAAATTAAAGAAACTTGCAGGTGAAGAAAAAATTTAAAAACAACTACAGTTGTTCTTGATGTGGAGGTGTATTCTTTTGTATTTAATATTGCATATGCATTCAACAAAAAGGAAAACATAAGGTATTGGGCATAATACCTATACCATAATACCATAATACCATCATCATACTAGCACACATACATACACATTAAAAAAAACTATACCACTATCATAAATAAATTTTATTCATATTTTTATATATCGCTGAAGGAAAAGTAAAGGACCTCTTTACTTTAAATGTTGCATTAGTTTTGGTCTTTATAGTTATTTCTGTGTAATAGATCTTATATAACATTGTGGATATGTTCATTTTACTTCCATTCTATATTTTTTGCTTGATATAATTTTCTATATAAATTTGATCAAAATTATTATGAAAATTTTATAATGTTCCCTATTATGTTTCTATATAGGCTATATGTTTATTATTTTTACAGTGGTAGTGTAAGCCATCAAACAGATGTGTAAATAATTCACCTATTTCCTGCATTATAAAGTATATCACATATATCACAATACATCATATTTCTAAATTTTACAATCACAAATGGTATATAATACATAATTTTATGCATTTAAGGTTATTTACCTAGGATAAGTAGTAACATACATGATTACTGAATCAAAAGATTAAGCATGTTGTTAATTTTTATTGACAAGAATTAAATGACTTTCTAAAATTGTATCGATTTGCAAATCAAAAAACAGCAGTAGTTTTACTGCCCTCTTGCCATTCAAGTTTATTCACTTCAGCATTTTTTTTCACTTATTTATAGCATCTGAAAACTTTTTATTAATATTTGAAAACTATAAATATCATTTTTAAGAGCAAAGTTGTCTTTAGAAATACATATGATCATATGATGTTTATTTGTTGCCATGGAATAGGTGTCAAACACCAAACTGGAGATCACAGACATGAATTTTCACCAAAAATCTAATGAGTTCATCTGATACTAACGTAAAAATGCCATTCCATGTCACAATCTTTCATTCACAGAGATGTAAAAAAAACTACCAGCATTAGAAGCTACATCAGAATTAATTTGATCTCAACTGGTGAAAGACAGTGATGAAAGCTGATGATCAGTCTTAAGTTGATCTTTGACCCTTGAGCACCATAAAATTTCATCTACTGGTCTCCTAGGTGCCTAGTAATTATAGCAGAGCCTCCAGTTTTCATGGCTTTTGCTTGGTAACAAACTGTGTGTCTAGGCCTGATTCATGTTGATTCCTTGTCAGTTCTATTTCATTCCAAAGAGACCTTAAATCACCCATGATTCTTTTTTGAAGTAGACTATTAGCAAGGGGATCTTGAATCCATTGTGTTCAGGACAGAGTTTTAAAACAAGAGGTGAAGTTCAACAATCCTATGTCATATTTTAACATGTTCCAGAATTTCTTACAAGTCTACCAAAGTGAGAGGTTGATGCATTAACTCCTGTGGTCCTGCTTTTTATTTAGGATTTGTTTGTTTTTTTTTTCCTAACACATAACAGTTTCAACTGTGAATTTAAAACAACAACAACAAAAACAAGGTGACTCAGTTACTCTTTTCCTTCAGGTCACAACATTAACAGAAGTGTTTTAGCCAATGTTATATAGAACTACCAGAGGAACAAACCTAGAATGCTGTTTCACTTGATTGAATGTTAACAGCTATTTTCCCTAAGGGTAGAGGGGGAGACCCAGGTGACTGGGGGCGGGGGGCAAGTGGTACGTTAAAGATTATTCTGACATTAGTTTACATTCAGCTAATCAGGTCCAGGTGGACCCAAATTATTGCTCAAGGCCCAAATGTCACCAAATAGAGCACTCACTTTGATGCTAAAGTGTAGAGTTGATTCATTCCAAGATGTCTTCCTGTCGGACACTTACCCCCCAGATTAAATTATATTCAACCACAAAAGTAAGCATTAAAAAAAATTCCAACTCGGTACATGTCTATAAATATCTGTAAATCAGTATCAGAAATCATGACAAAATCATTTTTAACTCTAAGTCCCACTTGTCAAGTGGCCATCTAGGCTACAATATTTTTCTTTCATAAGCTTTTTTCTTTCAAATACTAAAAGCTGGTTCTTCTTGATATTGCTTAGACATTTATAAAATAAAGGGATCCCTGAAATTATATTTCTACGTGGAAGTTTTATGTATGTACTTTAATCAAAGAGCCATGCTATGAGTTCATTAAAAAAATAGCTCTTAAGATAAATTAGGGTTGTCGTTTGAGAACACGGTGTGATAATTGCATGAAGCTAAATAAATTAGAATGAAACCTGTAAAAATCAGTTAATAACTATTGACATGAAAGATGTTGATATGCCACGTATGACATTTATCTGACCTAAATAACCAAAGAAACATGATTAAAATATTGTTTAGTTAGTTAGTCCCCAATGAGAATGATTCATGTCCAAAAGTACTTCAGAGTTGTAAAGAAGTAAGAAGGGAGTGTTAATAACTGAGGGGAGGGAAATACATGCTAGGGGATACTGTCCGTATAAGTCTTTGCTAAATGTGTCATTGAAATGCTCACAATGGGTCCTACCCAGGATAGTCTCATAATCAGGTAGATATATTTTAAGCAACTGTCAATAAAATAGGCTTAGAAAACTTTCCTAGAATAAAAGTTGAGATAATCTTTCTTTTTTTCGAACTTTCCTTCTAGAATTAGAAAGGATGGAGTAAAGTTTTGAAAATAGGTGAGGACGGATCACTCTGGAGTCAAGCTGCTCAGGTTTGAATTTCATCTCCCTTGATTTCTAGCTGTGTTACTGTGGTCCTCTTATTTGATCTTTCAAGGCTCTGTTTTCTCATCCAAAAAAGGGATAATAACAATTCCTATCTCATAGTAAGTTCAAAAAGAGACAACTATTATTATCCAAGAGAATATGGATTCATCAACTCAAGATATTGAGAGCTCTCAGTTTATAAATAATAAGGCTTCAGTTGAAGGGAAAATATACTCCTGTGTTTGCTCCAAGAGTAGAAGGCCCCAATGTGTTCCAAATCATGTTACTTGCGGCTTTCAAAAGTTGATGGATTTCCAAATTTCGGATAAGAGATTATAGACATGAGTCCTATGGGGAGAGCATGGAGCAAGAAGAGCAAAGCCCTGGTTAAGAGAAAAACTTTGATTATCCCCAAATGAACCAATCCATGAGCAATTAATTTATAGCTAAAGTTGTGTATATTTCATTGTTTTAAGCTTCCTGATGGGATAATTAAATTGTATGAGAGAAAAGTTAGAGTATTATAAGACAGTCCACATTGTTTGGGCAATTATCTAGACAAGGCAATAATATTTGACCTGAATGAGCAAAATTAGCTTGCTGAGTTTTGTTCAAACTTGATTTGAGTAACTCTCTCATTCCTTCACTTTCATGTCACTCAGAGGGAATTGTAACAAGTAATGTTACCAGCCACTTTCAAAAATCATCACAGAGGGGGAGACGAACCATGAGAGACTATGGACTCTTGAGAAACAAACTGAGGGTTCTAGAGGGGAGGGGGTTGGGGGGATGGGTTAGCCTGGTGATGGGTATTAAAGAGGGCACATACTGCATGGAGTACTGAGTGTTATACACAAACAATGAATCATGGAACACTACATCAAAACTAATGATGTAATGTATGGTGATTAACATAACATAATAAAATAAAAAATGTAAAATAAAAAAATCATCACGGTATATGATTCTTTCCTTGGGAAGGAATAATCATTCTTTGTTGGTCATGAGCAGAGGGTAGAGACATAAGATTGAGCACTAATTCCTGGTCATTGTTAAATCTTAAAGTGAAATGATGGTGAAATCAAAATTAATTTTTGAGAGTGACAAAAATATGGCCTTGAAAAGTAAGTATGGTGTACATTAAAAAATGCCTCATTTACTCTCTATTATAAGACTTTTAGGCATAAGTAGTCTATGTGATGACAGAATCCATTTTATAGATTTATATAATAGAATAATAAAACTGGAAATCAAACTTAATCCTCAAGTATTTCACAAAGGAAGTCGGTCTGCCCCCAAATCTCTTGAAATTGATTTTAAAATAAAATCACATATTGGAGAAAGCATTCACGTATAAGATATTGACAACCTATAAATATCCTTTAGTTACAACTGAGAGTCCATAAAAAATAAAATGAACGATTATTAAATATTTGAAATATTTACAGTTATAATTTTCCACTCTTTACTGATTTAGTCTAAACTAATTTTGGTTAATGTCCAAGAGGTTTTACACTATTAAAATATTTTGAGGAGTTGTTTATTCTTGCATAGGTCTCACCGATTCCCATCTTTTCCCTCCACCATTTTTTTTTTTATTCACTCTGTTTTCTCTCCTGCAAAGCTCTTCTTGTCAATCACATCTTGGGAAAGTTTTGTTTTCCATAAGATACCATTTAAGGATTATCCCTATTCCTTAAAATGCCTTTTGAGCCCCCTATCTCTCCTGCAAACCCTTGGAATTAATTTCACCTCAGAAGTTCTACACTGCAGAAGGTGTTACAATAGCCTATATTTTAAAAATACCTTATATTATACTTTCCAATATCTCTGTGTGTCTGTATTTCTCAGGAGACTGTGTTCAATTTTCATCACTGTACCATACCAGCACACAACATAGGAGACTGCTCAGAGGTGCAAACTATGGTTGCTTAAATTTATTGTTCAATTGTTATATTAGACTGATTTTGAGAAAATTGTTAGGATCTCTGTAGTCCATGTGAATGAAACCAGAACTCAACTGAGAAAAATCAGATTAATGATTGTAAGAAAATATATTATAGAAAGCAAAAAGCCCTTGATAATACGAGAGACATCCAATTCAGCTCTTGGCAAAATTGTGTTTGTATCATAAACAGCGTTGAGTTCCTGGAATAAAAGTTAGCATGGAGAATTAAGGAAGGTCATGTGACAAGCAGCTAACCCAGGCACAAGAGTGTGAGAGAAGAATGCCTCTCAGCTGACACCTGCAAAATGAAGAATTGATTGTAGGAAAGAGTGGTTAGGACTGTGGTGTCTGAGGGGTTGTTTCTGTCCCCTTATGGCATATATAACCACCTAGTTTCTGGTTTAAGCTGTGATATTTTATGAAGTAGATAGGCATTCAAATTAATTTTTATTGTAACTGCAATAATATATTCATTTATTTGTCTCCTTTATTTCTCTGATACAGTAATATTCACCCAAATCAATTATATGTTATGTATATATATATGACCTGTGGCATAAGTGAAGAGATATAGCTAGCTCTAAACCTGATATTTTATTTTATTTATTTATTTTTTTAAAGATTTTATTTATTTGACAGAGACACAGCAAGAGAGGAAACACAAGCAGCGGGGAGTGGGTGAGGGAGAAGCAGGTTTCCTGCCAAGCAGGGACCCTGACGTGGGACTCGATCCCAGGACCCTGAGATCATGACCTGAGCCGAAGGCAGACGCTTAAAGACTGAGCCACGCAGGTCCCCAAGTACCTGATCTTTTAAGAAGTTTATACATTCCTGAGAGTTTTATCTTGCTTTGGTTTTGTTTAATGGCATGAGTACAATACTTAGTCTTTTTAAAACTCTGAAAGGTGAGCTATTTTTGCTCCTCTTTATATATGATGCTGGACTTTTAATGGCATTGGGATAGAAATGACAGACAACTAAAGTAATAATTACTATTAGAGTCTAGAATGATAATCATTGTCGATACCTTTCTTTCAATATCTCAGCAAACTATTTTCATCACAATAGAGAGGGATAATTTCCAAGTAGGAAACTCCCTTCCGTGGTGCTTCCACTTCCCCAGTGGTAAAACTGATTAAGTTACTTGAAAATTGTTAAAATATCCCAGTGGAGGAGAAGCAGAGCCCAGAGACAACTTGGATTCATCTTATTGAAAGGTTATTGGATCCTTTTCCGTCCCTTTTCTACTCTAAAGAATTTAGGGAATGAAATAATGATAGTCTTTACCTCAAGGGGAAGTTTAGTAGATTAAATGTTATAACGGATGTAAGTGATTATCACAGTGTCTGGCATATACCAAGTGTCCATAAGGCTAGCCAGTGCTTTTATGGATATGCTAAATGTACAATCCTTTTTTTTTTTTTCCCCAGTGAATTTGCTTTGGAAAAAGAAAAATCAGAATAGAGAAGAAACAGAAGAGAGAATTTGAATTGCTAACTATCATTGTGTACATGATGGGGTAGGTGAAGCAGGTTATAACACATTTGAACTCATTCCAGCGGTAGTGACCCTTTCTCAAACCCAGATGTTTAAATGACTGCTCAGTGGGGATGTTTGGGATTATAAATATGTCCCATCTGCTGCTACCGTCTGCCTGCTCTTGAAAGGTGTAAAATCAGCCACTGTACTCGACATCAGTAGCAATCCCCATTCCACTTTACAGGAAAATTAAAAGGTGACCAGAAATCTTCCTTGTGGCAAAACCTTTCAACATTCACCTAAAGGGAATAAATGAAGGTCAAGGCAATCACTTTGTTAATGTGCTATTGGATAGAAGTGCTATTGGAAATATTTTATGTTTTAATTGAAATGTATCAGTCTAAATAATCATAAACAAAAATGAGAATACACTTAAATTTTCAACTTGAGAAACCTGAAGGCATCTTTGCAACACTGTATGGCGCACATAATCCTTTTTTATCGAATGGGTTCATAGCTGCAAGTATTTTAATACTTTAGGAAAATAGAAGCTTGTAGCTTGAATATGTAATACTAGTAGTATTATTAATATTAAGGTAGTATTAATAGCAATGATGTTCAGGTTAGGCAGTTCCTCTGCCTTACATTATTCTGAATTTTAGCACCCCAGTTTTCATGGTTATTTCCTTCATACACTTTGCATTTTGTAATTACTTTATTATGGATTTGTTTACTTGTCGTCAGCTTTTCACTTTATTAGGTAATATTCTCCAGGAGAATGGGTATTTTATTGCTCTCATCTCTTCTTACACATTACTCAGCAAAATGATTGGCATAGAGTAGACATTCAATAAATAGTGTAGAATATGTTAAAAATTAATAAAGATTGTTTAGATTTTCTAAAATTTCTAAAATTGTTCCAAATATCAGATACACTAAATCAGACATTAATAGGAAAATAATTCCAGATTTCCAGATACTTCAATTCCCCCTTTTGTTCTTCCTTGAGCATAAGACCATATCATCATACATATTTACACATTGATTCAAGGCAACAAAGAAGCAGTCTTTATGGAGAATATACTGAGACCTGAAACTGTGTTGTGTTCTCTTAATTTAAGGAAATTACACATTGAGGTGATTCTAGTAACATCAAGAAGAAATCACCATATATAAATGATGATAGATGATAAATCTTTCCAAAGTTAGTGTCTGAACTCCTTTTAACAATGGACAGGATGTGAACTCAGATGACCTGAATCTTACTCTTATTCTATCAGTTAGAAGCTTGATCTTGAGCAAACCACCTGACCTCAATTAATATGTACATTTTCATACATGCGTTCTCATCTGTTAATTAAAATAAAATCTAGCACATGATTTTTGTTAACATCAAATAACAAATGACATGTGAAAGCAATTTGTAAAATGGAAAGTAGTAGACCAATAGTGACCAATTTTGTACTCTTAAATCACAGCCTTGCTAAAAGACTCTTGATGACCTTTTCCAGAAAGATGAAAGTGGTTTGATAGAAAAATAAAGAAGTTAAACTATTAGGTTTTGGCTGAAGGAAGGAACTAAAAGAATTTAATGTATGAAGCTACAAATCAGAGTGGGAATCTAGCTACTTTTTCTTCTTCCTCTTTTTTTTTTTGGAAATCTAGCTACTTCTATTACTCTAGAACTATATATTTTATTTGTAAAACATGGGGACAGTAATAACTAATGTCTCTAATCTTGATGTTGCTCATATCCCTTTATTTACTTATTTACTAGCTTTTATTTTTAAGTAACCCCTACTCCAGTACTCTTCTTCAAATATTGTTGTACATACATGAGTTGGTTTCTGTGCTGGGAACTAGAGAAACCCTAACTGATACTACTCAGTGATAAACTGCAGACAGTGAGTAAATGTGAGGGAAAAGATAAAATTATGGGAGAAGAGAGAAATTTCAAATCTCTGGTTTGGTCAAATGCATGCTGGTTCTACACACTCTGAGGGCTATAAGAAGTAGGCGTAAGAAGGAAAACGCATTCAGTTGGGGATATATTGAGTTCAAAGCACATACAGGGCATTTAAGTGGAGATGTCCAAGAGAACTTAACTGGAGAGAGAAATTAGTTATTTAGAAATTGAAGATGAGGGAGTGGGGAATGCAAAGACAGGGCAGGTAGAGTGAGAAGTGGTCTGCGACTAAAAGCTCATGTCAGTTTAATTAGTTAATTTAATGAAAATATAATTTATTTTTGAATATAATTATGCAATCATATTATCCATCCTTTCTCCATCAATATCCGATATTTGCTATGCTTTTTAAACTTACACATGTGTAAACGTTATCTGGAGAGACGATCTCCACACAGATTCCTGGGTTCCCTTTCTAGAGATTCTGATTCAGTGAAGCTGGGGTGGGGCTTGAATCTTTGCACTTTAACACGTCTCTAGATGATGCTGATGATGCTGGCCACTGAAGCACTGTTCTAAGAGAGTGACTGTGAACAGGAACCGCTATAAGTGATTTCCTCCCTAATAAAGATATTTCAAATGAGTATTACCCTATTTTTAATGAGATTTGGAAAATTTGGAGAACATTCGTATTTTTGGCATGGATACAGGCAAAAATACATTTTGGAACGCATGCTGTGTAGGTTGGGGTCCTCAGGAGCCAAACCGTAGGGCAGAGATTTGCCTCAAGGAATATTCATGGAAGGTACTTTTATGAACGACAGCTTCAAAGGGATGAGAGGGACCGGACTGGGTGGAGCAAGAATGTGGAGCTCTCATGAAGCTGCACCATGGGACATAGAACCCCGCCAGTTCTACGGGAACTCTTCAGCTGCGCAGCTCCTCAGAGCTGTTTCCATTCAAGACAACAGCGTCAGACCCTTTTACCCCAACATCAACCAGTAATTTAATATAGGTCTACTCTGGGAAGGGAGTGATATTCGGTGAAGTGATTTCCTCCCAAATTCCTCCGAAATTTCTGGAGATGGATTCAATTTTAAACCCTCAGAAATCAACACTTCTGGCAGCTTAGGACAAGAGTACCTTCCACCGAGGGAAGGAACTTGTAGGGCATGACCCAATTCACTGGAGATTGTCTATTTGATATTTTGAATTAGTTCCATTTCTCTGGGATCCAGGTATTGAAGTTTATACTTCAGTTGTAGTTTACTTGGATAAAAACGTATATTACTTCCAATTTGAAACACCTAAAATTTGGAGTCAGCAAAAGTAAACTAGAACCTCATAAATGTGTGTACCCCCACCCTGCAATATTTTTGTTGTTTCCTGCTTTTGAGTGAACTGGAAATAGTGTATCAGCACTTTACTTTCAGAACTGTCTGTATAAAAATTATGAAATGAAAAATGGTGAGGATAGAATGTTCCTTGAACTATTTCTCTTTTTCATAAAAGCAATATAGAAATTGATTTGGCCTGGAGTTATAACATTTGCCCTAGCCCACCCCACTAACCCAACAAATACATTAATTAACTATGAATCAAATAGGATAGTTTAGACAATCAATTTGGGTAAAATAATTAAACTTGTCAAGTTGTTTTATTCATGTATTCTGTATTACTTTTATTGATATGAGAAGGGATGGTATGGATTGTTTATTTCTGTGAGTTTACAATGTGTATGTCCAATTGTCTACTTGTCAAACTTTCTTAGATGTTTTATTTTTTTTTTTAAAGATTTTATTTATTTATTTGAGAGAGAGAGAATGAGAGATAGAGAGCACGAGAGGGGAGAGGGTCAGAGGGAGAAGCAGACTCCCTGCTGAGCAGGGAGCCCGATGCGGGACTCGATCCCGGGACTCCAGGATCATGACCTGAGCCGAAGGCAGTCGCTTAACCAACTGAGCCACCCAGGCGCCCATTTCTTAGATGTTTTAAATGAAAATCAAGCTAGCATGTTTGAAAACAAAGTTAATGATCTTCACTGCAAACCTGTGAATGATTTCTTATGAAGTTATGCAATGTAATAATTTTTAAGATTCCTCCGTTTGTTTTGTGAATGTCCCCAGCTGTGTATGCAGCCCAGATCCCATGTTTAGTCCATGACCTTTTCCCCCCTGTGTCCAGTTAGTCATTGAGTTCTGCCCCTGTATATTTCTAAGACCTTCTATGCTTATCTTTTATAAAACTTAAAAGATTATATAACTAATTGTGTATTTCCATGATGATGGGAAACTCCTTCAGTAGGCTAAATTCGCCATGAAATCATTGACTATCTTCATTTACTATTGTAGTTTGCTATTATAGCTCCAGTAGATAATGCAATGCTGGCATATAAAAGATGCTTAATCCACTCTTTTTCAATGAATTAATAAAACAGATAAGTAAAATAAAAACATCCTGTTAAAAAGTATCTCACATCTCACATCTATTTTAGGGTTATGCAAATCTTTTAGAGATCATTCTTATCTATTTATAAGCACAGCCAAATATTTTTTTTTAATGCAAGTACATTTACTTTAACGATCACTAATAAACATATTCAGTTTAATGGAGCCATTTCTACTCCAATTATGTGGAAAAATAAACCAATTAGACATAAAATCTCTGACTTATTTCAAATATTTTGATGAAATAACAGATAGTGGTGTTTAGACATTGTGCATATTGTCTTATGCATTACATTTAATTAATACTTTTTGAATAAATATATAGATAAAAGAATGAAAGTATAATATTTTCAGCAATATAGGTCATAGAAAATATAACCCAATTTCTTTCTTATTTATTTATTTTTTTTAATTAGACAGAGGGAGACACCACGAGAGAGGGAACACAAGCAGGGGGAGTGGGAGAGGGAGAAGCAGGCTTCCTGCAGAGCAGGGAGCTCAATGCGGGGCTCGATCCCAGGACCCTAGGATCATGACCCAAGCCGAAGGGAGATGCTTAACAACTGAGCAACCCAGGCACCCCTATAACCCAATTCCTGATCTATTTTGTATAGCACATTTTCTATGGTTATTTTTAATACAGCAATACCTTGATTAGTAAGGTTAGGTAGGTTGACTACATTTCTATCAAATTCTTTCCTTGTCCATGTTGCTCCAAGTTTATAAAAGCCTAAATAGCATTGTAGGTAAATAGGAATTCAAAATTAAATACCAATGACTAGCATTTTAAGTATTTGTTAACCGCTTAAATTTTAGTAAAATGAATCTCCATTATTGGAAATCTTTTAGTTATTGATGTCAAGGGTCACAAACTCAGAACCACAGAATTCTGAGCAAATGAAATCTTATAACAAAGAACAGGTATGATGTTTATTATCATTTATGTTTAGCTGCTAAATTATTGCCACCACCAAGACCATAGAAATTTCATGAAAAGTTTGTGAACTGACAGATTAAACTGTCAGGAATTCAGTTTCTCTCTGCCTAAATATTTTAACATTATTCACCGTCTTTAACAAGTATTAGTTGGTGACGTGATGTAGTTATCCATTTGCTTTAATAAAGTAAAACACTCAAGGAATTTTAACGAGGTTAGGATTTTTTCTGTACATAAGGCAGCATATTTGAATCTGGGTAGCTAGAAAGAATGAATCATTTTTTTAAAAGAATATACAAATGTGTGGAAGAAGACATATATGTCCACAACAATCATCATGCAAATCAAACTAAAATGAGTATAAGAATTAGACAGATATACAAAAGGAGAGAAATCAATTCCAGCTATTAATGAGGTACTCAATACAAATTTGAAAGGATTATTTTCCAAATTAAATTAACGGCATGAGTCAAAACAACAGAAGCAAGGAAAAAAATCTGAATATTTTCACATCATTCAGTTCAACACAAAACTAGCTAGACTTTGACAATTTTTGAACTTCTATTTACTGATCAGATATTTTAATGTAATATACTCTAATACACACTTATTATTTATAAGTCTCCTCAAGGCAATGGTTGAAACGTGTGGTACAGTGATACAAATAATTAATCACTATAATATTCATTAATGGTTTAATGAATAAAAAAATCTGTGGATGTTATTTACTTTCATTCTTTCTTTTAATTTCCCAAATAAATAGAATTGCAAAGACTATGTAAATCTATCTTTCATTTCTGATGATAATTGAACTGTTATTTTTTCACACAGCTGTCTGGACATAATAACTTCCTATTTTATTCACATATTTGAAGAAAAAGCCCTCTTACTTCCAGTTAACACCTTGTATGATGAAGTAAGGAGATCTATTAAATGAAACTAGTAGATTTTTCGTAAGGCATTTTGTAAATGTACTACTCATTAATTATAAGTCAATGTTGGCCAAGTAATGGCATTCTAGTGTTGTACATGATTTGCCATAGCAAGTTTTCAGCTTTATGAAGCTTTATTTGGGCAACTCTAATGAAATTAGTTCTGAATTCTTCTAAGCAATATCAGCTATTAGAACACATTTCTTCTCAATTTGTTGGAAACTTTTCACTCTATTCAGCTCAATGACCCACAAACAGACACCAAATTTATAGATTTTTGTATTTGCAACAAAGGCAGAGTCACACGTATATGTTTGCTTAGCTCTCTGTGTGAATATCAGAAGGTCCTTCTACATTTTCAGTCTTGCTTGACAGAGTATAGGTTTGCATATAAATCACTATTTAGCTAGAAATAAGTTTGACTTGTAATACAAAGAGAAGCTTGATATACTGAGAAGACACTTTATAGAATCATATTTATCTGGAATTTCCTAACAGTGTCTGGCATATTGTAGGCATGATCTATATATGATCTTTATATATGTACATATCTATATTGATATGAATATCTACATGCATAACTATTTAATAAAGGAATGAATAAATAATAAATTTTTACTGAAATAACATTTAAAATGTAATTATATGTTGAAGTGACATACAAAGTTTGATTGAAATTAAAATCCTTTTCAACAGTATAACTGGATTAAGAGAAAGCAAACATCAACAATACTACAATATCAGAGAGAGAAATCCTGCATACCTCCAAGAGAGCAAATCCTTTAAAATTTATTTCTTTAAATGTACTATGAACATAGTCTTGGACAAAAGTGATATAATTAATCTTGTATAATAAGTGGCTCTTTATGTAAGTATATATAACAAACCACCAAAAAATAACTGTAGGTGAACCATGAATACCAAGAGCTGGCTTTCAATCAGCAGCCAGATTTTTTTTTTGCTCTCTGCATTTAAAAAATACATTTCTGAGCTTGGAGTTATGGGACCACTGTGCAGAGTTGGAAGTGCAACTGTGATCATAAATGTTACTTATTTCATAAAGGAATCAAGTTTCCTCCCTCAGTCTTATTATCAACCAGCTATAGGCATCTAGACTTTGGGGGCTGGCATGGTATTCTTAGTGACAGATTGAAAACCAAGTATTCCATTTTATTACACTTAAAGATCTTCAAAAGCTGTAGCTACATTCATAAACAAATAAATACTTTGACAACTATGCCAACAATTTGGTTTTGCTTTTATATTAAAAATAAAAATGTAGCAAGATGGTATATAGCCTGACATGAGATGATTTGCCCATGGGAAATAAAGCCCATGAAAATATAAGGATTATTCCCATTCTGTTTACTCCCATATTAGTACATGCTACAATGAGTTCAGCAGAATTAACCAAATCTCCGACCTTATATTCAGTCATAACTGAGAACCATCGCTAAGGTCTTTGGGCTTCTGTTTCATCACTGATACATACAAATAGGGCTCTAAATCCTTCCTACTTATTGGATATTTGAGAGAATAAAATCACTTGATAAAGAACTTTCAAATTAATGTGGCCCACTACTCTGTTTGATTTATATATTTTTTGCTTTACAGTGCATATTAAATGCACATCATAACATTCAAACAACGGCTTTCTAAGGTGTCCATGAGCATTTCAGATCCCCATTCACCTTACTGCCCTCTGGTCTATATAATATATCAAAATGCATTTAAAGTCTATACCTCTGATAGTGCAACATATCCAGGGGCAGAAATAGACCAAATAGTGTTTGCAATTTGAGATGTGAATCAATAATTAGAAGTGGTATGGATAAGAAGGAAATGGGCAGTAAAGCATCTATGCAATGGTGGGGAGAAATCCTAAGATAAAAGCCAAAGAGATTAAATTAATGAGAGCAAACATGTCACCTAAGGAGGATTTATCCATAAGATGTGTGTTGTACATGTTCACATATACATACATAATATTTTTGAGCATTAGAACAGAATAAAAAAAAGATGCACCAAGTGTAATATAATAGGAGAAAATTATCCAGAGCCTAAGACTTACATCTACAAATCAATAGGTTCATCAGATCCAAAGAAATTTGAAGGCATAAACTCTTAAATAGTAGTTCTGTGAAATTTTTGAGTTTCAAGGAAAGGGAAATTTCTTTGCCATGATTATTTCAGTTCTGGAAATTAACTTGAAGAAATATTCAAGGGTACATTCAGAAATTTACATATGCATATAATTCTTCTCAGAATTTGTATAATAATTAAAATAAAAAGTAAATAAAAGGGCCATAGTAAAAAAAAGATAAATATATCATGATTATTACATACTATTAAAAAGTGCACACACGCCCACATATGCACATACACATACCACTTACCACTTTTCTACAGAATGTATTTACCATATTCTTTTTTTCTTTTAAAGATTTTAGTTATTTGAGAAAGAGTGAGAGAGATCACAGAGGGAGAGGGAAAACCAGACTCTCCGCTGAACGTGAAGCCCAACGTGGGGCTCGAACCCAGGACCCTGAGATCATGACCTGAGCTGAAGGCAGGTGCTTAACTGACTGAGCCACCAAGGCATCCCTGTATTTACCATATTCTGAAAAGAAGTATTAGTAACCAGAGTACTAATAATTATTTCTATCAGAAATACTGACAGTGTTTTTATTTTCTTTGGGTAAGTACCCAGCAGTGGAATTACGGTATCATATGATAATTCTAAATCAAAAAGAGTAGCTGGCCACATTAATTTGAATCAAATCACCTGATAAAGAACTTTCAAATTAGAAAGCAGTTGTTTGAGTGTTGTGATGTGCATTTAACGTGCATTGTAAAGCAAATAAATATAAATTAAATATTATGGATAATTTTTATTTTCTTCTTTATGTTTTCCTACTTTTTAGATCATGTATGTATTTTTCTAATCAAAAAATAATATTTTAAAAAGTTAAATATAAGAATCCATAAAAAACTAAATGATAAAAGGAATTTCATAAACATACTAAAAGAAACTATCTTGAAATAACCGTTTTTATAAAGTAAAAAAAAGTCAAAACATATTAAAAGATGAAATGTCTGGATGAGCAGAGAGAATGGTGGTTGCCAAGGGCAGAAGGGGTGGGGGATGTGGAGGTATTACTCAAAGGGTACAAAGTTTTGGTTATACAAGATTAATAAGCCTTAGAGATCTACCCTACAGCATAGTGCCTATAGTTAGCAATACTGTGTTGTATACTTAAGAATTTGCTAAGAGGGTAGATCTTATTGTGTGTTTTTAGCACACACACAAAAATAACAACAATAATAAATAAGGAGGATGGGAGGAAAATTTGGAGGTGATAGGTATGTTTATGACATAGACTATGGTGACCCTGTAGTATACATTGAGTATGTGAAGCTACTTGTATGTCTATCATACCTCAGTGAAATGGTCTAAGGAATCCAGATGAATATCATCAATTGCTACAGAAAGCTATATTCCTATAGGTAAACTCCTGAATAAATACTATATAAACATGCCAGTGATAATGGTAAATAAATGAAAAAAACAAAAAATACACTGAAGAAATACAAATAAGCTAGTATTAAATTAGACTCAGTAGTAATCAAAAGAATTAAAATGAGATTTAAAAAAAGCAATTAAGTAATAGAAAAGAAGAGGACTGATGAGTTCAAATTGATGAGGACTTGGTGAAATGGAACATAGTCACTACTGGTAAAAGAAAAGTGTTATAATTGTTTAGAGCACTGTGGGAAGGTATGTATAGCAAGACTTAAGACAGCTTACTATTATTGACCAAATCTCTTCCAAACATCCCTAGGTGAAGGGATTTTCAGATGTTTCCCTAATTTGTCAGGCAAAAATAATTATTTGATTTTCAGGAGTATTATAAAAAAATAAAATCTTTCACCTGATGCAAACTGTTACATATTTTTAACTGTATTATAAGGCATTGGGAAAATTGATGTCATCAATGTGGTGGAAAGTACCCTTCACACCACTTAATTCAATAACCTTGTTTTATAAGTGGCAGATTTGTACCATAAAATAACAACAGTACAACAATAAAGAAACCACACAAACTTTTCCTCTCCCTCTCTCTGTCTCTCAAACACACACACACACACACACACACACACGCACGCACACACAACTACACGCACATTTGTTCAGAAGAAAATCTCAGATCGTTATGTGAAATACAATTTTTAAAAAATAACAAATCTGGGTGCCTGGGTGGCTCAGTCATTGGGCGTCTGCCTTCGGCTTGGGTCATGATCCCAGGGTCCTGCCCCGCATTGGGCTCCCTACTCCGCAGGAAGCCTGCTTCTCCCTCTCCCACTCCCCCTGCTTGTGTTCCCTCTCTCGCTGTGTCTCTCTCTGTCAAATAAATAAAATCTTAAAAAAAAAAAACAAAGCTTACATATGTTACTCTCCCATTTAAAATGTGAGTCAGAGTTATACGGGAATATTTTGTTGTATTTTTTGTTATTGTTTTAATAGTGAGGGCACTTGTTCTGACAGCGAAAAATCAGGTGCTTTTAGGAGAAAGCATAATTTTTGTGGCTAAAATTGAGTGTAACTTTCAACACTGAGCTCAGATAACTGTTTGGTAGATCCCTCCATGACACAGCTATTCAATACCATGCTTAATTCCATTCCATCCCATTACCTGTGTGCCAGTCTTTTCTCAGTTCCTTACAAATAGATGCTGGCTAGTTTTTGTGAAATAAATTTGGTGTTGGCAATCAGATTCTTTTCCCATTAAGGTCCTGTAGTGTTGCTGCCCAGATGAATGGCTTCACTCCTCATTGCAGCCACACTCCAGCAGACAGATTCCAGGATTTGCTTTGCTTGACATTGAAGGGGAACCCATAGACTCCAGTAGACTGCTCATCACGGTATCAGCAGTCGGGGCAAGAATTTCATGAGCACTATGATGTAGATGATGGGTTGCAACATATTCTACAGCAACCGAACGGGAAATACCTTTATTTTTAGGGTCTGTGATCTTTCAATTCAGTTTCTTGTGACAAACATTTAATCTGCTCTGTTTGCCATTGGTTATTACCTTCATCAACAATTTCTGCAGAAAAACCAATGACTCAGTATCTCCTGTTATTAACTGTGCACTATTATCTAAAATAAAACCAAAGGAAGAAAAAAAGAAAAGACAAATGAGATTATTTTTATTTTATATTTTCAGGTTGAGTGTTCTCTCCTACCAATTATTCACTGAGCTGCACCTCCTTACCAATTATAGTTTAATCATGTCCTTTGGAGCTCACAGTGCTCATTAGCATTCTACACGTTCCCCCTGAACTTTGATGTCAAAACAAAGCCATATATCCCTCATACCTGGAGGTCTACAAATGTCGAAGTGGGCTCAGAAAGGGATCTAAATATCAAAGGCAAAACAAGGGACTAACACACTATCCCAAATCCCTGTTTTATGTTACTTGAAGCCAAAAGATTTCCATTAATTTTTAGGCTTTCACGGATTAACCACTGCAAGGGAAATGCTATTTTCAGGGGAAGATTAATCTTATACATCGCACAGGACCCTGTTCAAAAATCTGGATGACTGAATGAAAACAGCAAGGAGAAGCGTGCCTCTGGCCCTTTGGAGAAGTCTGTGGCACTCCCGCCTAAAGGAAATCCAATTCAGGTTATGATATCTTAGCCAGGAAGAAAAATGTAGAGCATGAACCAAGAATTTGGCTGTTATTGTGTCTTTCTTGGCCTTTGGTTTTGCTCTGAGTTTTAGAGGTTAAATATCCATGCATATGTTTGCCCTTTGGGGTTTGGAGCATACCTATGAAAATGTATATGTTAAAAAAAAAGAGAAGATAATAGGAAGGGAAAAATGAAGGCAGGGAAATCGGAGGGGGAGACAAACCATGAGAGACTATGGACTCTGAGAAACAAACTGAGGGTTCTGGGTGGGTTGGGGGATGGGTTAGCCTGGTGATTGGTATTAAAGAGGGCACATACTGAATGGAGCACTGGGTGTTATACACAAACAATGAATCATGGAACACTACATCAAAAACTAATGATGGCTTTTTTGTGGAGCCTCGGAGGCAGTAGGCTGCTTCAGGATGAAGCTGAACATCTCTTTCCCAGCTACTGGCTGCCAGAAACTCATTGACGTGGACGATGAATGCAAACTTTGTACCTTTTATGAGAAGTGTATAGCCACAGAGGTTGCTGCTGATGCTCTGGGTGAAGAATGGAAGGGTTATGTGGTCCGAGTCAGTGGTGGCAATGAAAAACAAGGCTTCCCCATGAAGCAGGGTATCTTGACCCATGGCCGTGTCCGCCTGCTGCCGAGTAAGGGGCATTCCTGCTATAGACCAAGGAGGACTGGAGAGAGAAAGCACAAATCCGGTCGGGGTTGCATTGTGGATGCCAATCTCAGTGTTCTCAACTTGGTCATTGTAAAAAAGGGAAAGAAGGATATTCCTGGACTCACTGATGCTACTGTGCCTCGTCTCCTGGGGCCCAAAAGAGCCAGCAGAACCCGCAAACATTTCAGTCTCTCTAAAGAAGATGATATCCGCCAGTATGTTGTGAGAAAGCCCCTAAACAAAGAAGGGAAGAAACCTAGAACCAAAGCGCCTAAGATTCAGCGTCTTGTCACTCCATGTGTCCTCCAGCACAAATGTCGGCATATTGCTTTGAAGAAGCAGCGCACTAAGAAAAATGAGGAATAGGCTGCAGAATATGCTAAACTTTTGGCCAAGAGAATGAAGGAGGCCAAAGAAAAATGCCAGGAACAGATTGCCAAGAGACAGAGCCTGTCCTCTGAGAGCTTCTACCTCTGAGTCCAGTCAAATATGAGATTTTCTAAGAGTGACAAATAAATAAGATCAGACATAAAAAAAACAACTATTGATGTAATGCATGGTTATTAACATAACATAATAAAATAAAATTAAAAAAATAAAAAAAGGAAAAAATTTATTCTAAAGACACAAAGTTTATAACCTTAGAAGAAAAAACTAAAAGTAAAATAAGAAATAAGATACCGACCAGAAAAAGGTATTTTCTTTCTTTTTTTTTTTAAAGATTTTATTTATTTATTCATGAGAGACAGAGGAGGAGAGAGAGAGAGGGAGAGGGAGAAGCAGAGGGAGAAGCAGGCTCCCAAGGAGCAGGGAGCCCGATGCGGGACTCGATCCCAGGACCCTGGGATCATGACCTGAGCTGAAGGCAGACGCTTAACCATCTGAGCCACCCAGGCGCCCCAAAGGTATTTTCTTTCTATGTTTAATTTTCCAAACTACCAAAATACCTGTATGTGAAATTATGACCCATGAAGTCCTATGAGAGAAGATGCTGACCAAGAGAACAGCATTAGTTAAGACAATTACATAGGAGAAGGCACTCATGAAGCCGATGACAAGCTTAAGTTTTCTTCTCTCAGTGAATGAATGTATCAGTACACAATATTGCACATAAGGACTACCTATTTTTAATGGAATATATTTTTCTCTTTCAGATATATTTTCATTCAGTCAGGAAAGCTAGACAAAGAGTAAAGCAAAAATCAGCTCACCACTTAGGAAAATACATTGCAATCATTTTAGTATATATGATTCAATTCTTTTTTTCTCTCCATGTCATTTCATTATGTGAGTATATAATCAGCGTACTTAAAATAATATGTCCTTACTACTTTAAACTTTTTTCACTTAATAAATTTTTATACCAATATTTAAATATTCTTCTAGAAGAAAATTATCAGACCTTTATTGTGTTTTATCAAATAGCTCTTGAGCCATTTATGTTATATAGATTTAACCAATTCTTTTTTTCAACCAATTCTTTAATACAGGGTATTATTTTTCCCAATTTTTCAGTATAATAAAAGTTAAATTTTCCCCAATTTTTCAGTATAATAAAGGTTAAATTTTTAATAGAAAATATGACCATTAAAGGAATTATCAGATATAATGACATATTTAAAAAAATCAGTGCTGCTTAATTGCCCTCTGGGGTTTTATAATTTGCAGTTAAAGCAGAACCATACAAGGGCTCTTAATGCTTCACTTTTGCAGAAATACTGGATAGTATTCTGTACATGAGATGTAAATTAACCTCTTTGTGTCTTGTTCCTCATCTGCAAAATGGGGAAAATAATAGTGCATGGTTGTGTCAGGTCTTTGATGTTCTTGAAGACAAGTTTATGTGAAGAAAAAGTTATTTAGGTGTTATTTTGTTCTACGAATTTATATACAAATTTCCAACTGCTTACCTCTTCCTTAAGCTTTTGCTCAATCTATGATTTTGATTATTCTATTTACAAGTCTAAGAAATTTGAAAACCATTTAAAAGGGGTCTTTGAATAATGCTTGACATCATTAATATACATAATGAAATTAAGGCCAAATATGTTAAATTGAAATTATACCATTTGTTTTCATTTTAAGTCATCTAATTACTTGCCTTAAACACAATATTAATAGTTACTTAAGTAATTATTAAAAGTATAATAAATTTCTAAGTATGGTAAAATATGTTAGATACATAAGACTGTATAAAATTAGTAAGATTTCATTAAAGTCTAAATAGATTGCTAAACAACTTATTTTAAATTGTAATTAGGAATCTATTACACTAAATTTATAAGCCAAATTTTCTTACAGTAACTATTTGCACTTAAATCATTTCACATGTTTAGGTTTCTGTTTTCCATGAAAATAACAAATATTTGTTTTTTTTTTAAATATCTCTTCACTTAATTCTATTTTTTTCTGGTTTTAACTTTGTTCATCCACAAGTAAATAATGTTTGAGGGCATATCTTATCAGTGCAATCTTTTTAGTTATTTATAAAAATATTTAAAGTTAATGTAAAATAAAAGGGACTCTTTTGTGATCTATAGTTCTATGAATTTTAACACTTGTATAGAATCATGTAACAACAATCAGGATACAGCATATTTTCATTACCATTCCCCCCAAAATTCTCATCTGCTGTCCTTGTCATCATAAATTCCCTCTAATCTTAACCTTTGGAAACCACCAAACTATTCTTTGTCACTATAGTTTAGCTTTTATAGAAAGTTACATAAATCATACAGTGTATCATTTTTGAGACTGGTTTATTTCCTTAGCATAATGTCTTCAGGATTCATCTATGCAGTTGTATTTACCAGTTGTTCTTTCCTTTTTATTGTTAATATTCCATTGTATGGATAAAGCAAAGCATGTCTATCCATTCATCTACAGAAGGACCCTGAGTTGTTTTCATTTTGGGATGATTATTAATATAACCACTCTAAACATTTGTGTATGAATTTGAGTGAGCATAAGTGTTTATTTATCTAAGGTATGTATCCAGGAGTGGGACTGCTCCAGCACAGGGGACTTTCAGGTTTCACATTTTTAGAAACTTTCAGTTTTTTTTGTAAAACTATTGCATTTTAAGGAAAAA
Source organism: Callorhinus ursinus (assembly GCF_003265705.2). Classification (NCBI taxonomy): domain Eukaryota; kingdom Metazoa; phylum Chordata; class Mammalia; order Carnivora; family Otariidae; genus Callorhinus; species Callorhinus ursinus. Next base: position 54,474,056 of record NW_027397070.1, read on the forward strand.
TTTTGCTTATGAATCTATCAAGATAAACCCTTTTATATAGTTACTATGTTCTTTCATTCTAAAATTTAAGAAATTAGAAACCTACATCCTTGAGATTAAGTCATCTCATTACCCAATTTCCAGAGCAAATTAGAATCAGAATCATCGACCTAGGTACTCTACCATTTGATAGATTCCACTAGACTATTTACTGCTTAATGAGATTCTGAATTATGTTCCTAATTTTTCTGTATATTAGGGTTACTATTACTATAGACATTTAAAGGATAACTGGAATTTCTTCACTGCAAACTTACAGTGGACTCTGGTCACATAATTTAATAGTCCTCCCTATATAAGGATATGACAAGACTGACTATAGTTATAGTGCATAGAACAACATCCAGCAAAATAATAGAACCTCAAACTGTTGGTTATTATGATTACCTATTATTTCATTTTTGTTTCTTTGATTGCAAGTGTAACCTTAACATCTAACACCTAAGAGCCTGTTTTTACAGAATAAAATCACATTTGATTTTATAGACAAAAAATCGTGGAATTCTGCTGAAAGAGAAGATTGGCTCTGAGAAAGTAATTTGCTCAACTTCTCAAGGGCTTGTTACACACAGCCTACCAAGTAATCTTTTATTCTTCCTTTTCTACTCCTATTCCTACTAAGATACTGCTATAGTCTCTGCATTGGTCACTGGCCAACATAGGAACTGCAATGTGCCTGCTTGCCGGGGGCAGTCCTTGTGTTTACTTAAATCTCTCCATTCTTAGCGGCTGCTAGTTTCCTAGAGACATGTCAGAGCAGTCCCTTCCCAGCTCAGTCACCTGCAGCTCACGGTGGCTTTGCAGGATCAATAGTCTCAAAGTCCAGAATGAACAATTCCCTCTGTTTAGAGTCTCTTATTTCCAGAGCAGACCAAAGAATTGCCTAGGATCAGAAAATTATGATACCTTTCCTTAAACTCCATTCCCCTCAGCTTGTCTACTTGTCTTCTTCCCAAGCCAAATTATCATCTCTTTCTCCAATTAAAAACAAACTCCCCTCTCCCAAAGGGTGCAAATATCCAAAGTATTTCAATGACTAAAAACACATTCTGGGAGAATAAATAGACTCTCCACTAACTTAATGAAGTGGAACATTTTTAAAAGATGTATAACCTTTCATATTTCTTTTCTTGTACAATCTTGCCAATATTCTCGGAATATTTATTTGAATGGCCTTTATAATTTATTAGTTAATAACATTATTTGAGTAGTGTTTATATAATTAGCTATTACATAACAAAAATGCACCTGAATTTAGTGAAGGAAATATGGAGTATTGAATAAATGACATTGAGGTTAAAGCTAAAAAGTTTGAAAATATATTGCTAGATTCTTATCTAGCTATATATTGCAAAATATTTTGCTGTTGAGTTAGGAAGGGTAAATACATAAATCTAAAATAAAATAACTAGAAAAAAATATCTGTGAATAATTATTTTCACTTCAGGTTGATGATTGCTTTTCTATTTATAAAATAAAAGAAGAAATATAGATGCCTCTGTGTACACAAAAATTTACAAACAACAGAGGAATAACAATTAATTTCCCACAAAATATTTGTGTGTCAAAAAATAAAGGAACATTAAATACCAAGCAAACATATGTGATATATAGATTTGTATCTGATCAATCATCTTATTTTATTTATTCCTTTTCTACTACTATGATTTCCATTAAGATAGAGTATAGATTTACATATCTGGAGTTTTAAGCCACACACCCTCTTTCTTTTCAGATTAGTTTTGCTATTTTTAACTGTAAATCTTTGTAGTGGATTTTAGAAAGAAAATTTTTTGTCAGATTCAGTGTTTGTGATTTTGGTTTTCCTTGTTACATTGAGATTTGGTTATTAATTGGATCTATAGAACTCCATTTGATTATTATATGAATCTTTGAGATATTTTCATTATAGAATTTAACCCTGACAGCTTTTCTAGGTTAATGTTGCCTCTCTGGTATTTACTAGGTATAATGCAGAAGAAGCCCAGCTCCATCTCTTTCTACTCTTCAGTGCTTCTGTGACTTTATTGTTTTTATGTTTTATAGAAGCTACTCAGAACTCTTACACTCAGGACTTTTCATTGTCCTAGGTTTGGGCAGTAATTTCTTGCATATTATCTTGAGGATCTGTGCTTCTATTTTCTAATCTTTCCAATCCATCTTTCACATTGAAGACAGATTGGCATATTTTTTCTAACCCCCCATGTTTTGTTTAACCAAATCCAACGTATCAATAAGATGCTAAAGACCCTTGCCTTAGTCTGTTCTCCAGTCTTCTCCATTACACACTATCATACTTATTCCACACTGCAAACGCAGAATCATCCTCCATTTGACAATATTTCCTTTTTTTTTTTTTAGGATTTATTTTTTATCTATTTGACAGAGAGAGAGAGAGAGAGAGAGAGAGAGAGAGAGAGAGCACAAGCAGGGGGGGAGTGGCAGGCAAAGGGAGAAGCAGGCTCCCTGTGGAGCAAAGAGCCTGATGGGGGGCTCAATCACAGAACCCTAGGATCATGACCTGAGCCAAAGGCAGGTGCCTAACCAACTGAGACATCCAGGTGCCCTGACAATATTTCTTTTGCACAATTGTGCATTTGTGTCTGTTGTTCTTGAGGTTGAAATGTCTATGCTATGTTTCTGTTTTTGAAATTTTATTCTTTATAAAGGAACTATCATTTTCTTTATTTCTTTATATCAAGTTTTGATTTAATTTTAGTTAGTTAACATATGGTTTAATAAGTAATAATGGTTTCACTAATTCATTAAGTGATTCATCACTTACATATAACACCCAGTGCTCATCACAATTAAGCTCATCCTTAATACCCATCACCAATTTAGCCCATCCTCCCCCACCTCCGTCCAGCAACCCTCAGTCTGTTCTCTGTAGTTTATACTCTCTTACGGTTTGCCCTCCTCTCTCTTTTTTCCCTTCCCATATGTTTGTCAGTTTTATTTTTTAAATTTCACGTATGAGTGAGATCATATGGTATTCGTCTTTCTCCGACTGACTTATTTCATTTAGCATAATACCCTCTAGCTCCATCCATGTCATTGTAAATAACAAGATTTCACTCCTTTTGATGACTTAGTAATATTCCATTGTGCATATATGTATATATATATATATCCACATCTTCTTTTTTTAAGATTTTATTTATTTATTTGAGAGAGAGAGAATGAGAGATAGAGAGCACGAGAGGGAGGAGGGTCAGAGGGAGAAACAGACTCCCTGCTGAGCAGGGAGTCCGATGTGGGTCTCGATCCCGGGACTCCAGGATCATGACCTGAGCCGAAGGCAGTTGCTTAACCCAGGCGCCCTGTCCACATCTTCTTTATCCATTCATCAATCAATGGAGATTTGGACTGTTTCCATAATTTGGCTATTGTTGATAATGCTGCTATAAACATCGGACTGCGTGTGCCCCTTCAAATCAGTATTTTTGTATCCTTTGGGTAAATGCCTAATAGTGCAATTGCTAGGTTGTAGGGTTGTTTTATTTTTAACTTTTTGAAGAAACTCCATACTGTTTTCCAGAGTGGCTGCACCAGTTTGCATTTCCATTACCAGTATAACAGTATTTCTCTTTCTCTGCATCCTCACCAATATCTGTTACCTGTCAGAATGGCTAAAATTAACAACACAGGAATCATCTTGCTTTAAAAAAACAGTAAAGTCAATGCCTTGAAAAGTTTTTAATGAAGGGAGAAAATTGACACAACCATGGTAAGTTAAAAAAAGATTTTAGGCAAGACTGTCCCTCATGATTTGTCTTTCCATAGAGTACTTCTCATTTTTCACCCCCATGAAAAGCATAAATATTGTCAGGTAACAAATAACTGAATGTTGAGCCTCAGATGATAAGAATGTGAGCTACAAATGTATCTACATCTAACTACTCTCCCATGTATAAATTAATCTTTTAGTGCTAAACTCAGATAACTTATTTTTATTATTATTTTATTTTTCAAAGAAGGAAGATATTTAAATTTTCATCCATAAATCTTTCTTCAATCTTCCCAAATAAGATTGAATCCTGTGCTTTAAGAAAATATTTCCTTGGGGCACCTGGGTGCCTCAGTCGTTGGGCGTCTGCCTTCAGCTCAGGTCATGATTCTGGGTTCCTGGGATCGAGCCCCGCATCAGGCTCCCTGCTTGGCGGGAAGCCTGCTTCTCCCTCTCCCACTCCCCCTGCTTGTGTTCCCTTTCTCACTGTCTCTCTGTCAAATAATAAAATAAAATCTTTTTTTTTTTAAAGATTTTATTTATTTGAGAGAGAGAGAATGAGAGATAGAGAGCACGCGAGGGAAGAGGGTCAGAGGGAGAAGCAGACTCCCTGCTGAGCAGGGGGCCCGATGTGGGACTCGATCCTGGGACTCCGGGATCATGACCTGAGCCGAAGGCAGTTGCTTAACCAACTGAGCCACCCAGGTGCCCTAAAATAAAATCTTAAAAAAAAAGAAAATACTTCCTTATCTCTGTCATAGCTAATACCTCTCTACCTTATAATGAGATCTGTAATTGTCTGAACTACATAGTAAACTATGACTAACCCTCAAGAGAATAGATTCTACTTTGTTTATTTTTTACATTTTATTATTATTTATAAGTTATTTCGCAAATGCTAAATCCTCAATATACAATTGTAGTTAAATGAATTTTAAAGATTATCATTAGTTATTATGTCCATTTTTGAATGTTGATTTTGGAAAATTACTTTATGAATAACTGAGACCTGAGTTTGAATTTGAACTCTAATATTGCCCAAATGAAATCACCTTTGACATTATTCTTGGCTCTGGCAAAACTCAAAGAAAGAGAGAGATGGAGGGAGCACTATATCCTTATTTTGATGATCTTATTGGGTGAGAGAAAATAAATAAATACAATTAATATAAAAATAGTAAGGAACCTGATAAAATCCGGAAAATCAAGAGGTAGAATAATGTAAGATACTTCCAATCATACTAAATTCTAGCGTCACGAAATTATTCTTGCTAGTCCTTTTTGCATTTTGTTGGTGCTATTACAGCTTTCAGGAATGTGCTTTCCCCCAATTCTCCTACTGGGGAAATATGATATATTAACTGATTCATCCATTCTTTTTAGTGCTGGCACAGAATTTTTTCACATGCTATTGCTACATAAATTAACAAAACCTTGGGGCGCCTGGGTGGCTCAGTCATTAAGCATCTGCCTTTGGCTCAGGTCATGATCCCAGGGTCCTGGGATCAAGCCCAACATCGGGCCCCCTGCTCCGTGTGAAGCCTGCTTCTCCTTCTCCCACTCCCCCTGCTTGTGTTCCCTCTCTTGCTGTGTCTCTCTCTGTCAAATAAATAAATAAAAAATCTTAAATAAATAAATAAATAAATTAATTAATTAATTAACAAAACCTCTTCCCGTGGTCTTCAAGGAAGTCAGTGTGATGAGATAGATCACAAAAACAGACTCATAGACCAATGGAACAGAATAGAGAGCCCAGAAATGGACCCTCAACTCTATGGTCATCTAATCTTCAACAAAGCAGGAAAGAATGTCCAAAGGAAAAAAGACAGTCTCTTCAATAAATGGTGTTGGGAAAATTGGACAGCCACATGCAGAAGAATGACACTGGACCATTTCCTTACACGACACACAAAAATAGACTCCAAATGGTTGAAAGACCTAAATGTGAGACAGGACTCCATCAAAATCCTAAAGGAGAACACAGGGAGCAACCTCTTTGACCTCAGTGGCAGCAACTTCTTCCTAGAAACATTGCCAAAGGCAAGGGAAGCAAGGGCAAAGATGAACTCTTAGGACTTCATCAAGATAAAAAGCTTTTGCACAGCAAAAGAAACAGTCTACAAAACCAAAAGACAACGGACAGAATGGGAGAAGATATTTGCAAATGACATATCAGAGAAAGGGCTAGTATCCAAAATCTATAAAGAACTTATCAAACTCAACACCTGAAGAACAAATAATCCAATCCAGAAATGGGCAGAAGACATGAGCAGATGTTTTTCCATAGAAGACATCCAAATGGCCAACAGACACATGAAAAAGTGCTCAACATCACTCGGCATAAGGGAAATCCAAATCAAAACCTCAATGAGATACCACCTCACACCAGTCAGAATGGCTAAAATTAACAAGTCAGGAAACGACAGGATGTTGGAGAGGATGCGAACCCTCCTACATTGTTGGTGGGAATGCAAGCTGGTGCAGCCACTCTGGAAAACAGTATGGAGGTTCTTTAAAATAGAGGTACCCTGGGCGCCTGGGTGGCTCAGTTGGTTAAGCGACTGCCTTTGGCTCAGGTCATGATCCTGGAGTCCCGGGATCGAGTCCCGCATCGGGCTCCCTGCTCAGCAGGGTGTCTGCTTCTCCCTTGGACACTCCCCCCTCTCATGCTCTCTCTTCTCTATCTCATTCTCTCTCTCAAATAAATAAATAAAATCTTAAGGGCGCCTGGGTGGCTCAGTTGGTTAAGCGACCGCCTTCGGCTCAGGTCATGATCCTGGAGTCCCAGGATCGAGTCCTGCATCGGGCTCCCTGCTCAGCGGGGAGTCTGCTTCTCCCTCTCACCCTCCCTCCTCTCATGCTCTCTCTCTCTCTCTCATTCTCTCTCTCAAATAAATAAATAAAATCTTTAAAAATAAATAAATAAATAAATAAATAAATAAATAAAATCTTAAAAAAAAAAAATAGAGGTACCCTATGACCCAGTAATTGCCCTACTGGGTATTTACCCCAAAAATACAAATGTAGTGATTCAAAGGGGTATGTGGACAGCAATGTTTATAGTGGCAATGTCTACAATAGCCAAACTGGAGAGAGCCAAGATGTCCATCAACAGATGAATGGATAAAGAAGAGGTGGTATATATATACACTGGAATATTATGCAGCCATCAAAAAAATGAAATCTTGCAATTTGCAACGATGTGGATGGAATAAGAGGGTACTTTGCTAAGTGAAATAAGTCAGAGAAAGACATATATCATATGATCTCACTGATATGAGTAATTCTTAATCTCAGGAAACAAACTGAGGTTTGCTGGAGTGGTGAGGGGTGATAAGGATGTGGTAGCTGGGTGATAGACATTGGGGAGGGTATGCGCTATGGTGAATGCTGGGAATTGTGTAAGACTAATGAATCACAGACCTGTACCTCTGAAACAAACAATACATTATATGTTAAAAAAAAGATAGTAGGAAGGGAAAAATGAAGGGGGGGAAATTGGAGGTGGGGACAAACTATGAGAGACTATGGACCCTGAGAAACAAACTGAGGGTTCTAGAGGGGAGGGGTGTGGGGGGATGGGTTAGACTGGTGATGGGTATTAAAGAGGGCACGTATTGAATGGAGCACTGGGTGTTATATGGAAACAATGAATCATGGAACACTACATCAAAAACTAATGATGTAATGTATGGTAATTAACATAAAAAACTCAAATTACAATATAATGTAATATATGCAAATGTCTTATAAAAGCGTCCTGGATGATCTGTGGTCATTCTGGAGGATCTAAGAAGCCATGTAAAGGGAAGCAACTAAAACATAGGATGTAGGCTGGAAGGAGTAGAATGATTAGAAAATTTAGAGAGAAAAGGGGATGTAGAAATGTCATTTCTTCCAAGCCTATTTCAATAATCCCTTCCTTGGAAGGCTTTTCACAAACTCAATACTCCTCATTCATTCCCTTCTTTGTACTTGAAAATCTTTTGAGTGTACACTCTCAGTATAGCACATACCAGAATCTAATTATCAGTTTATATTACTGTCTCAACTGATAAATGTCATGCTCTTAACAGCCAAAAACCAAAGTTGATTGACTATAATAAGTGGCCCATTTTTTCCTGCATGGACTTAAATGTTGAAGTGATGTAATGCCAATCATTCCTTTCTATTTCTAAAAAAACATCAATGCCTATATTTAATAACCACCTCTAGATAACACAATAAATCTATTAGGTTCCTAGATACATTCAGAGATCAATTTATGTTTGTTATTTTTAATTATAAAGGTTTACTTAAAACTGGTTGGATGCATATAAAACTCTCCATTCTGTATCATACTACTTTTGGTGAATTGGCATATTTGTACTTCTATATTGTGAATATAATGGATGACATATAATAAATGTAACTCTATAAGTGTCAAAACCATTTTGTTTCCTCAACTAGTAGCATGCATGAAAACCTAGAAAGTGAAATAAATTTATACATTGAGGGAATATAAAACTGGATCAATACTGAAACATTTCCAATGTATTAAAAAACTCTTCCATGTGTTTAAACATGTTTTATGAATAATATTTAAAATATGCTATTGGTTCCAAACTCATCACGACTTGGAGTTTAATTTCAAAGATTCACTGAAATGATCAATAAATTCAATAAAATATTAAGTCAAAAATAGATAAATTAATTTAGAAAGCTTATTTATAAGAAAGTAAAAATCTCTTGCTTTTGCAAGCAAAATTTAACATTCACTTTTCTAAGAGCAACAAAAATGAGTGTTATTCCTTTCAAAGGAAAACCAATTTTGCAGACCAGGGTCATCCTTCCCTTTCTGTCCTAGCTTTTTTTAGTCTCTCAGTAATCAGTTAAGAGAGACTGAATTTGACATGGTCAGTTTTTCTTTATGTGGACCTTAAAATTTTACCTAATAAATATTTATTACATTATACTTTGAAAAGATGTAGAAGAAAATTGCCCTGAGCCTTCAGCATACACACATCTACTAAGAATGAGAATTGCGGAATTTTTTTACTTTATTTTAAAAATCATTTAAATTTTTAAAAATAAAATGTTTTTCAATGCTTTAATTCTCACTTTCATCTACCTCATTTACATACCTACTATGAATTATTAGAATTATAAGTATGATATTGGTAATTAAAAATATATGCTCACACGCACTCATTACATTTAACCCAACATTTTACCTGTCTTAGTAAGATTGTTCTGAATAATAAAATGTCAAGGTTTTTTGTTTTTTTGTTTCTTAATTTTCTCAAAGAATCTCAAAACCTATTCTCACACTTTTAAATTTTAAAACTCACTACAAAACTGTAGTAATCAAAAGAGTGTGGTAGTGGCATATAGACATATTTGTAATGACAGACAGTTATATAGAGCAATGGAATAGAATACAGAGTCCAGAAACAAACCTTTACATAGATAGTTAAATGGTTTCTATCAAAATTGTCAAGACAATTTAATAAGGAAAGGACAGTCTTTTCAACAACTGGTTCTAGGAATGCTGGATATCCACATGCAAAAATTAAAATTGGACCATTACCTTATACTGTGTACAAAATATAACTCAAAATACATTGAAGACCTAAATATGAGAGCTAAAACTATAAAACTCTTATAAAAAGCATAGGGGAAATGCTTGACAACACTGGATTTGGCAATGATTTCTTGGCTATGACACCAAAAGCACAGGCACAAAAGAATAGGCAAATTGGACTTTATGAAAATTTAAAAAAAATTTGGGTTTCAAATGTCAAGTGTACTAACAACAGAGTAAAATAACAATCCACAGAATGGGATTAATAATTAATTAATTATCAATAAATCATATCTGATAAGGAATTGATATTCAGAATATATAGAGAACTTCTAAAAGTCAACAATAGCAACCAAACAAACAAACATTCAGAAATAAGCAAATAACTTCAATAAACATTTTTTGAAAGAAGATATACAAACGACCAATAAACACATAAAAAGATGCTCAGAATCACTAATCATTGAACAAATTGAAATCAAAACCACAATGAGATAGCACTCACACTTATCAGTTGGATATTATATAAAAAACAAAACACAGAAAATAGCAAGTGTCAGCAAAGATGTAGAGAAATTGGAATTCTTGTGCACTGTTGGTAAGAATGTAAAATGGTATAGCTGCTATGAAAAAAGTATCATGATTCCTCAAAAAATTAAAATAGAATCACCATATAATCCAGCAATTCCACTCCTTAGTATATACCAAAAATAATTGAAAGCATTCTCAAAAATATATTTGTACACTCATGTTCATACAGTGCATATGTTCATTGATGGATGAATAGATGAACAAAATGTGATATATACATAAAATGGAATATTAGCCTTAAAAATAAAAGGAATTCTGACATATACTGCAATATGAATAAATCCTGGGGATATTATGCTAAGTGAAATAATCCAATCATATGAAGACAGATATTGTATGATTCCACTTACATGAGGCACCTAGAATGGTCAAATTCATAGAGGTAGAAAGTAGAACGGTGTTAACAGGGTCTGGGGGGAGGAAAGAATGGGCAATAATTGTTTAATGTGTATAGTTTGAGCTTTGCAAATGAAAAGAGTTCTATAGATGGGTGGTGGTAATAATTGCACAACAGTATGAATGTATTTGATACCACTGAATTGTGCACTTAAAATAGTTAAATTAGCAAGTTTTATGTTATTTATTATTATGTTACTACCATATTAAAGAAAGTATTATTAAAAATGAGGTTTTTTTTTAAGATTTTATCTATTTGACAGAGAGAGACACAGCGAGAGAGGGAACACAAGCAGGGAGAGCGGGAGAGGGAGAAGCAGGCTTCCCGCAGAGCAGGGATCCAGATGCGGGGCTCAATCTCAGAACCCTGGGATCATGACCTGAGCTGAAGGCAGACACTTAACAACTGAGCCACTCAGGTGTCCCTAAAAATGAGGTTCTTTAAACTGATAATATGGTACCACCTTTATTGCAGTTGTCATTAAAAACTTCAAAATGTTTTCTTTTTTAGATGTTACCCTATTTTTCACCAAGCCATTCCAAAAAGGAGGTCAATTGTCAGAATGAAATAACCAAATTTTTGCCACTATGAAAGTCTCTGGAATGACATGATTTTATTTCTTTGCAAAATGGCTGTGAGTTTTCCTTGGCAAAGAACAGTTCTACCAATTTGCTTTGTCTAACATCAGTTCTTTTGGGACCATGAACTGACCTAAAGGGCTATTTCTGGTCATACCTCTATACAGATTCTTTGTATATTTACTTTCTTCCGTAAAAGGGCTCATAAGTATATGAGTGAAGCAATGAAATGCCTGGAAATGTGATGGCCTCTAGGCAGATACAGATACATCAAGTTTAAAAAGAAAAAAATAACACCCATCGTATCTCTTATTCAGAACATGCTCAAGTACTTTTTTCTTTTAAGATTTTATTTATTTATTTGAGAGAGATAGAATGAGCACGGGCAGGGGCAGAGGGAGAGAGAGAGAGAGAAGCAGACACCCCACTGAACAGGAAGCCTGACCTGGGGCTTGATCCCAGGACCTGATCCCGGGATCCAATCCCAGGACCCAGAGATTATGACCTGAGCTGAAGGCAGATGCTTAACCGACTGAGCCACCCAGGTGCACCTCAACTACTTTTTTCTAATGTATCTTTTGAAAAATGATCTGAAAATTTTATGTTGAGAAGTATGTGTACAGCAAAGTATTGGCAGATTTATTTATGTGGAGAGAAAATCGTGTGACTTAGATAAAATACCCAAAATTGATGTAAGAAGTGGTGTAATTAAGCTAAAATTTCCTTTGTACAAGTCAAACTGACTTTCATCCTTCTTTACTTCTTTAAAGAATTCTTATTTTATCTAGATCTATTTCAAAGAAGTGTTTTCACTTTTTAATGGCAATTAAGCAGATCCTTTTCAGAAAAATCCACAGCATCTTTCCAAAAACACCATGCAGTGGAGGTGACTCATGTTCACACCATGGTGAAAGCTTTATTTAGATTATATCTCGATTTTTTAGCTTCATCCAAGGGTGACATTATTGTTGAGTAAAGCTCAGATAAAAAGGAACAGAATCACATAAAGAATACTACAATTTTACTCCCAGTGGGAACTGCCACATTGGCTGCATAATTTTCATCTTTTGAAAATTTGAGAATCAAAATAGAGCAACAGCCAATTAAGGATATACAAACAGCCCATCTTATCATACAGTTCTGATGAATGAATTTTATTACCAATAGACAAAGTTAATGCCGATACCTTAGCAAAAAGTTCTATCAAGCCTTCCAATTGCATACATTTATCTGAAACATAAAGCATGCAAAAAATAGCTTTCATTCTATATGGGTAACTCTGCGAAGGAAATTGAAAGCTATCATAAATCATATGGGAGGAAAAATTAATCTTCTTTGCTTTTTGAGGTAGAAATACTGAGTGTATTTTACGTATGTAGATTATAATAACAGATCATTTAGGTTTATTAGTTGCAAATTAGAGAAAAGCCAATCAAACTGGCTTAGGTTAAGGAAAGAAATATATTTGTTTATGTTACTGCAATGTCCAGAGTTATAAGAACATTCAGGTAAGTCTTCATCAAGTGACTGAAATCATATTCAAAAATTTTTGAAAGATTTATTTATTTACTTGAGAAAGAGATGAAGGAGGGGAGGAGAGAGAGAGAGAGAGAGAGGATCCTGAAGTAGACTCCCCACTGAGCATGGAGCCCCAAGTGGGTCTGTATCTCAGGGCCCTGAGATCATGACCTGAGCCAAAATCAAGAGTTGGGCCCTAACCGACTGAACACCCCAGGCACCCCAGGACTGACATCATATTACCAAACTCAGAGCTTCCCACTTCTGTGCTTTGTCTCCCTTTCTATTGTCTTTATTCTCAGTTTCCACTTGGTAACCCAAATGGCTCAAGGTTTACATTGTTCTTATGGACAGTAGTTCCAGAAAAAAGAGCAGTCCTTTCTCTAGAGCAGTGGTTCTTGAATGGGACAATTTTACCCCTCAAGGGACATTTGGCAATGTCTGTACATATTTTGTTAGTCACAACTGGGTTTGAAACTACTGGCATCTAGTGAGTAAAGGCTGGGGATATGGCTTACCACCTTACAATGTACAGGATAGCCCCCAAAATATCAATGATGCTCAAGTTGAGAAATCCTGCTTCAACTCTAGATCTATAATATCCAATATGGTAGCCACTAATCACATGTGGCTATTGGACAATTGAAATGCAGCTGATCCAAACTGAGGTATACTTTAAGTAAAATACATAGCAGATTTTGAAGACTTATTATAGAAAAATAATGCAAAATCTCCCATTAAAATTGTTCATATTGATAACCTATTAAAATGATACTATTTTGGATTAATTGGCTCAAATATTGTATTAAAAGTAGCCGTCGGTTTTTTTACTTTTTTAATGTGGCTATAATTTTAAACTTTTTAACTATAAATATTGAGCAATGCTGATTTAGATGAACTGTAGTAGTACTGTCCAATAGAAATTTCTGCAATGATGGAAATGTTTTTGTATATTTACTGTCCAACATGATAGCCAAGCAACTGTTGACTATTGAGCACTTGTCTAGTATAGGTAGTGTGACTGAGAAACTAAATTGCTAATTTTATTTAAATTTAATTAATTGCAATTTAAATTAGTCACATTGGGCTACTGCCTACAGTATTTGACAGCACAGATTTAGAGTCACATTCCAAGCAAAATGCTAATTGCTATTATTTCCTCAGATTGAAACACATTCACCCATGACTTAATCACAGGGCCAGCATACTGTATTGCTCTGAGTGCCCAGACCTTAGTCTACCTGTCCAACTCTAGAGCTAGGTGAATTCAGTTTTGGCAGAAGCCCATGAACTGAAGAATGGATGTTGGCATGGGAAGAAAGATCAGATAAGCAGCAGTGACCGCAGACATCTTCCAAGAGAGATGATCTCTGAAAGGTATAAATGGAAAAAAAAAAAGAGAGAGAGAGAGAGAATTATGTCATTATTTTCTGCATTGCTATATCTCATTATCTCAGATGATCTATCTTCATTCAGAAATTTATTTTTAAGTGAATTAGTAATGGGATTTAGGTCTTTCTCAGCCTGATGAATGCACTATGTGAAAGCATGATTCAACTTTAGGAAAATGATGAGGTTTAGAAATAAAATTAAAAAATTTAAAGAATAGTCCATCAACACTTAAAAATTTATTTTCAACAGGCAAAGGTAACTTTGGATCTCAAAAATACTTTGTTCATTCTATTTCATCTTTTTAATTTAAATAAAGAATGAAATATACAAATTTATGTAGTTTAAATGTGACATAAATAATTTATATCACGTGTAAAATAATACCATTTTAATGGACACAAAATTCATATAACATAAAATCCACCATTTAAATAATTTTAAGGTGCATAAGTCAGTGGCTTTAAGAATATTTACAGTGTAGCACAGTCATTGCTACTATCTAATTCCAGACTATTTACATCACTGAATATTCATATAAATACTTGTAAAAAGAAAACTGGCACCATCTAATTTGCCCCTACTCCTTTCCCCCGGTATCTATTAATCTAACTTTTGTTTCTATAGTATTGTCAATCCTGGGCATTTCATGTAAATAGGATCATACAATATGTGGCCTTCTGTGTCTGGCTTCTTTCACTTAGCATAATGTTTTCAGGGTGCATGGACATTGTAGCAAGTTTCAATACTTCAGCCCCTCCCCCCCATATTTTTTTAGTTCAAAATTATTACTTTTTCTTTTTTATTGAAGTATAGTTGACACACAATGTTACATTAGTTTCAGATAGTGCTTCATTCCCTTTTATAGTTAAATAATAAATAAAATGTGGTATGGATATACCACATTGTATTTATCTATTCATAAGATGATGGATATTTGGGTTGTTTCCATTTGTGGGCTATTGTGGATAATGCTGCTATGAACATTCTTGCACAAGTTTTGTTTTTGATTCTCCTGGGTTTTCCTGGGTATTTAGAAATGGAATTGCTAGGTTATATGATAACTGTACCCCCCCTTAACTATTTTCCATAGTGGGTATACCATTTTACGTTTCCACCAGCCATGTATGAAGGCTCCAATTTCTCCCTATCCTCACCAACAATTGTTATTTTCCATTTATATGTTATAGCCATCCTAGCATGCATGAAATGATATTTCATTATGGTTTTTATTTCCATTCCCTAATGACTAATGATATTAAGAATGTTTTCGTGTTCCAATTTGAATATCTCCTTTGGAAACATATCTATTCATGTCCTCTGACCACTTAAAAAGAAAAAAAAACAGTTGTCTTTCTAATATTGCATTTAAGAATCCTTTACATAGTCAGGATTTTATGAGATATACAGTTTGCAAATATTTCATCTCATTTTGTGGGTTGTTTTTTACTTTCATGGTAGTGCCTTTTGATGCATAAACCCTAATTTTGATAAATCCATTTTGTCTTTTGCTCTTTGTGATTTGGTGTCATATTTAGAAAACTATTATTTAATCCAAGGTCACAAAGAATTACACTTATTTTTTTTCTAAGAGTTTTATTGTTTTAGAGTTTGCATTTAGGTGTCGATTAAGTTTAAGTTAATTTTTTTATATGATGTAAGAAAAGGATTCAACTTCATGCTCTGACATTTGGATGGCCAATCATCCTAGCATCATATGTTGAAATAACTATTCTCACCTTATTGAATGGCTTTGAAAAATCAGACCAAAAATCAGTTGGACATAGATTTATGGGTTTATTAATGGACCACAAACTATTCCATTAATCTATCCTTTTTTCTTATGCTAATACCACATTGTTTTAATTCCTGTAGCTTTGTAGTAAGTTTTCAATTTGTGACCTGTGAGTCTCCCAACTTTGTTCTTCTTTTTCAGGATTTTTTTAGAATCATATTGTTGATTTCTCCAAAAAGGTAGTCGGAATTTTGTAGGGATTGCACTCAGTAATAAATGTGGGATGTATTTCCATTTAACAATACTAAGTTTTCCAATTCATGAACACAAATGTCTTTTCATTTTTGTATCAATTCTCTAATTTCTGTTCGGACTGTTTGGTTATTTTTGGTGTACAACTCTTGTACTTCCCTGGTTAAATTTAATCCTAAATATTTTATTCTTTTTGAAGCCATTATAAATAGAATTTTTTTCTTAATTTCATTTTTGAGTTTTTCATTTTTAGCACATATCAATATGACTGATTCTTATATGTTGATTTTGCATCCTACAACTTTGCTGAATTTATTAGATTTAACAAATTTTTAAATGTATGAATTTATTAGGATTTTCCATATATAAATTCATGCAATTTACAAATAGGTATATTTTTACTTTTTCCTTTTCAATTTGGATGTCTTTTGTTTTGTTTTTCCTTACCTCATTTTCTGGATAGAACTCCCAATACAATGTTAAATAGAAGTAGGTAGAACAGGCATCTTTGTACTATTCCCGATCTTAGGTGAAAAGGTTTAAGTCTTTCACAATTAAGTATGACAGGAAGTGTGGGTTTTTTATAGATGCCCTTTATCAAGGTAAGAGTTTTCTTCTAATTTGTTGAATGTATTTATCATGAAAGGGTGTTGGATTTTTTCAAAATCTTTTTCTGCATCCTTTGAGATGATCACTTTTTTTTCTTTATTATAGTAGCATGGTATATTACACTGATCAATTTTGTATATTGAATCAATTTTGGATTTCTGGTATAAATCTCCCTTGGTCATAGTGTATAATCCTTTCTAATATGTTGCTGAATGAGGTTTGTTGGTTTTCTGCTGAGGATTATTGTATCTATATAAGGGCTATTGATCTGTAACTTTATTTTCTTGTGATGTTGTTGGTTGGTGTCAGGGTAATGCTAGCCTCGTAGATTGAGTTAGCAAGCATCCTTCTTCTATTTTGAAGAGTTTGTGAAGGACTTAAGATAACTTTTCTTTAAACATTTGGTATATATCACCAGTGAAAACTTCTGGTCCTGGACTTTCTTGTTATCGGGTTTTTTGATTATGGACTCAAACTTTTTACTTGTTATAGGTCTATTCTGATTTTCTGTTTCTCTTTTTGTCTATTTAGGTTCTGCATGTGTTTCTAGGAAATTATTGTGTACTGGTCCCAATACTGTGGTATTTTCACAGCTACAACTGTTGTTACCAAGGCTACCACTGAGCTGAAGTATGGAGGATGGGAATAAGGTCAAATTAAAACAACAAAACTCTTGCTGTTTTTACTGAGCTTCAGTCATTTTGTTGAATAAGTGCCTCCCATGCTGCTTTTGGTAATTTCCAGAGTTCAAAAAAATTGATTCTGATGGTTTTGCCAGTATCTCAGTTGCTTTTATGGAAGGATGAATTTTGGAGTTCCTCACTTAACCATTTTGTTGATATCATTATACAATAGTTTAATGAATCTGGACTTTTTCCTATTTCTGTGAACTTTAAAATAAGCAAAAGTTATTTTTATCGATAAAATTATTTTAATTTCTTTCTGTGAATAGTTTTTAAGTATTTCTAATATAACCTTAAATTTGATTCTATTTTAATTATATTTACATATCCTGAATAATTATGCTATCTCTAATTTCACACTTATTTACACAAACTAAAAATAATAGATACAAAATACAGATAGAAGAGAACTTTTGGAAATATTCTGGATTTGTAAACGTAGGCAAAACTGATTCAGTTAATGGGAAAAGCTACAAAATAACAATTCAAATTTGCTTGCAAATTATTATCTGTATGTGTCAAAAGCCATTGTGATTTAAATTTAAATTTGATTTTATCTTAAGATTTATTGCAATATAATTGTTTTACCACCTAAATTGTAAATATCTAAGAAGTAGGTTTCTTTGCCATTTCACTTATTTCCCCCCTGGAGTTTCTTGTCCAGTGCAAAAAATACATATATCTCTAACTAAGATGGAGGCCTCTATTTGGAAAATTATAAGGTTTACTTTTTTTATTCTGGGATAACAATTAAAATATGGGTTTTTTTAAAGATTTTATTTATTCATTTGACGGAGAGAGAGACAGCAAGAGAGGGAACACAAGCAGAGGGAGTGGTAGAGGGAGAAGCAGGCTCTCCGCCGATCAGGGAGCCAGATGCAGGGCTTGATCCCAGGACCCTGGGATCGTGACCTGGGCCAAAGGCAGATTCTTAAGGACTGAGCAACCCAGGTGCCCCAACAATTAAAATATGTTTTATTGGAAAGTGAAGGAGAGAACTATTAAATACAAATTTGAAAAATTATAAACCTTCCTCATTAATTTTTTTAAAAATGATTTGTTAGTATTTAATTGTGTGTATATGGACAGGAGTATATTCAACCAATCTCTTAGAGATGGATGTTTGTGTTCTTTTAAATATATTGCTTTTACAAATAACTTGGCATTTAAGTTGTTGATATTTTTGACATAATGTTTTCATGATGAAATTCTAAAAGTGGGATTCTTGGAAAAAATAATAAAAGGCCATGAATATTTTTTAAATATTTCCAAATTCATTTCTATAGGATCTGCTTCATTTCCCGTTCTCAAGAGCATTTTAAGAGTTCTAGTTTTTCCTTCATCTGCCTAAAGAGAGTGTGTTGTCAAGATTTTGAATTTTGCCAATCTGAAATATAAATAATTATATTTCTGTAGAAATTTAATTTGTATTGGAACATCATTTCAGATGCTGATGGGTTCTTTGAATATTTTTAATTCTGGGAACTGTGTAGTATTTTGCACAATTTTTTAAGGGACTTCTAGACTTTATCTTCTTGATTTTATGAGTTTTACCTCTGAGATACAAGTTACAGATATTTTCTCACAGTTTGTTAGTGTCTTTTGCTTTTCCTTCTAGTATTTTATTCAAAACATTCCTCCCCCGCCCTTTGGTGGAGCCAATTTATCAATCCTTTTTTTTTTTTTCCTGGATTTGTCAGACCAATTTAGAAAAGCTGACTGTAATAGCAGGTTACAAATTTTCTTTTGCTTACTTCGCATGCTTGTATGATTTTACTTTTACATTTAGATTACAGAAATTGTTGGGATTTATTCTGTTGCATGGTGTGTGTTGTGGATCCATTTTTTTCTTTGCCTGAATGTCTATACAGTTGTCCCAATACCATTTTTTTGAAAAGTTCCTCTATTTTGCAGTATTTGAAAAGCCAATCTTAGCCTATACGAAATTTTCAAGTGTTGCTGTGTCTCTTTCTTAGTTCTTTATTCCATTGCATTGCTCTGGCTATTCACATGGTTCTACACTATTTTAATTTTAGAGGCTTTGCAAAATGTTTACATCTCTGGTAGACTTAATCCCCTCTCATTACTTTCTTTCTCAGGACATGCCTGCCAGACACTAACTTTTGAATAAGAGCACATAGCAAAGAGGGGGAAATAACTGTGATTTGTGGTTAAACAAGCATTTACTAGAGAATTTACAGACAACTTTTTTTTTCTGACACTGGAATTCACCACACACATAATAAGGTGCAATTTTTTTTTTTTTCATCATGGCACAATCATTAAGACCACAGCACCCATAGTCACAATCTCTGGGGTATCTAAGCTCCAACTATTACCAATTAATTGTGAGATCTTGGCTAAGTTATACTCTTTAATCCTCGGTTTCATTGTGTTAAAAGGGAAAAATAATAATACTACAACTTAATGTTGCAGTGAATGTTAAAAATAGAAAATGCATATTAATAGTTTAGCATGGTGATTGGCAAATAGAAAGCTTTCAATAAAAATAATAGTTTATTGAGTTGGTATAGAATATTTTTCTATCTTAAATGCTGTGAAGATAGAATTCAGTTATTTTTATAAGTAGCTTATTTATACACACATCTATGCACACTAAATATCTGCAGACTATCAAAAAAATTCTCCAAAATTGAGGGCTCTCAACTCATCCCATTTAGTGATCAAAATTAACATAAAAGGAATCTGCAGCCCAGAGAGATACATGATTTGCCTAAAATCCCCCAGAAAAATAATGGCAGTCAGAGTCTTCTCAATTTCTCTTCTCCCTCCTAGAAGTTGAGGATAGAACAAGATGGTATATGAATTATTTTCCAACTCCATGATTACATTTAAAAAGCAGATATATTTTTCTTCTCACAGAAAAACTGACCATTGTACTCTTTTGGTTTTAAAAGTCTCTTTTATTTTCACATCCTCTTATTGCTATATTTTTTTCCATTTCATTCTATTTCATGAATAGTATGAAGTTGGAAAGTTTAAATAAAATGATTAGAATTTATCCGCCTAAACTCTATCATCAAATAATAAAACGTGGCTCCTATGTTGGCATTATTAAGTTTCAACTTCACACTAACAATTTAAACACTTGTTAACTGGAAAGCTCCTCGTGCAGTATAATTTATCTTCATGTTTGGCTGATGAAGTCTAGAAAAAATCATCATATCGTATACTCTGGCATATCTCAGTGCTGTCAGCTTAATCAAACCAGCTGCATCATTGTTTCTGCAATAGGCACTAGTCCACAAAAGGAGTGGATATACAACATGGCATGTTTCAGAATACATTGAGTGCAGTTTTACACATTGTAAGTGTTTATCTCTAATACGAGCTATTGTCCCTCTGCACAGTTAGGAATCATCAGTGGAAGATTTCTTCCTCACTGACGTGTGAGTGGGTTCTCTAGTAGTGGTCTGCATGCTACAATATGAAAGTAGAAGGGAAAGCTAAAATCAACCCCCAAACTCAAGGCTCTCTCATCATGAGTATGAAAATGCAACATAAGAAGGGTAACTCACTTAAAAATCTTTAAAAAAAGCATCCATCCTTCAGTAATGTCCAAACTTGAATGTGATATGCAGATTAGCTCTGATAAAATGCATGGCTCAGACAGAAAGTATTGTTAATGCTATCATTAAAAAGAGAGAGAAAGAGAATGGCAAGCAGCTGGACTTGGTTAAAATACAGATACCCAGGCTTTCGCTAAACATTTTGATTTAATAGGTTGTGGAAGTGGCTTAAGAATTTAAATGTTTACAACTAGCCCAGGTGAACCTGACACATTTGCTCCAACTGTATCCACTCTGAGATACTATTCCAGAGGAGGAAGGAGTCATTGTAGGATGTGAAAGCCTCAGTGTAGCATGTGACGATCAAAATATAAAGAGGAGACTTTATGGTTTAACTCAGAATCCGCCAGCAAAGATTTTAACAGTGAAGCAATACCTTTTATATAAAGCAGTGGTTTACAGCCCTAACGGCATATCTGAATACTTTGTGGGATTTATTCTGCTACAGAAGGCTCTGATGAACGTCCAGATCTGAGAAAGTCAGGTGATACTTGTCTAAAGATCAGAACAAGTTCTGAAATCTTTGGTTTACATTTTAATTTAAAAACCAATGTGAGTGTCCGTTTATTAGGAGTATATGAAAAATATGAGGGATTGAAGGTATAATAGGACACTTTTAGTCAAAGTGTTCATCTTGACAAAAAATACCATGAGTCATGTATTACTGTGACACATCAACATAGACAAAATTTTACTGTAAAATTTACTTTATTTTGGTCTTTGATAGAAGTACTACTTCAATGATGTAATAACTCTCTACAAGATTTATTGTATGGCACATCTCCTCTCCTTAATATTAATTTCTCAAATAGAAATATATTCCCAGAAGTGACTTCATAACTAGGGGGTTTTCAATCCACCGTTTAGCCCTGAGATCAGTGCTAAACAGGTTTTTGTTCTAAATAGCACAGGGAAGAAAATTTGCTGTAGGCTTTACCAACATATATTTGGTTTTGTATCTATCCTATATCGCTGTATATTTTCAAAATCTTTGATATACATTGATCTTACCATTTACTTTCACAGCTATGCTTTACTTTGCAAAAAAAAAAGTCTTTAGAACTTAATTATGGAAAGATGTAAATAGGAAACCAAGTGACAGAAAATAATTTTCTAAAATCTGTGATGTTTCCTATCAAGTGGAATGAGTTAGTTTTAGATTATAAGTACTTTGTTTTTTCCTTCATCTTTTTATTAGTTATGTGTTGTTTCAAAACAGGTTACCACAAAATAAAGTGGCTTAAAGTAAAAACAATTTATGGTTTTTCATGACTCTGCTGGTTAACTGGTCTCAGCTGGAAATTCTTCAGATGGTCTCTCTTGTGTTCACTTGTGAAGTTGCAGATGGGAGCAGCTGGTACTGGCAATCTCAAGATGGCCTCATTTTCATGCCTGGCATTGATGGTGGCTTTTGGCAGAGGCCTCTTGGTTGTCTTCCATGCAGCTTCTCAGCCTCCAAAGATCTAGACAAGCTTCATTACAGGGTACTATTTGGGTTCCAGAAAGCAAAGAAATTACCAGGTCTCTAAGGACCTAGTTTCTGGAACGCACACTTTATCATTTTTACCATATTCTGATGGTCAAAGCAAATCATAAGTTCAGCCCAGGTTCATCTGGAGCAGAAATAGCCCCACCTTTTGATCGAAGAAGATGTATAAAGAAACAAGGGTGGAAAGAATATTGGTGTCCATCTTTGTAGATAATCTACCCAATTTTGAATGAATTCACACAATGCATTTTTATATATTAGCAGGTTGATCATTATAAGTAAATCCACTAATCTCCCACCAAGCAAAAATATTGGACAGAATTTAACATACACTTGCATAACACTTGATTTTTAGTAGACTTCATAGTTATACTTTTAGAAGTCTGAATTTTGGAGAATATAGGAGGTAAGAAATGGGAGCTAAAGATTTACAAGAGAATCTCTTTTTGCTTTTTCTCTAAAAAGAAGCAATGTATCATTTTTAATTTTGAAACAATGTATATAATTGAACATAATTAATGTTCTGTTTGATTTATTCACTATTTTTAAAGGATTTTGTAACAATGTATGTGACAACTAATGTCAATGCATGGTATTAAATTTAAGATCCGGGGGCACCTGAGTGTCTCAGTCATTAAGGCTTTGCCTTTGGCTCAGGTCATGATCCCAGGGTCCTGGGATCAAGCCCTGCATCTGGCTGGGTTCCCGGCAGTGGAAGGCCTGCTTCTCCCTCTCCCACTCCCCCTGCTTGTGTTCCCTTTCTTTCTCTCTCTCTTTCTGTCAAATATATAAATAAAATCTAAAAAATAAATAAATAAATAAATTTAAGCTCAGTTAGACATTTAAAAATATCTAGCAAGAAAACAAAATCAACAGGATTGAATAATCCTGAGTATGGGTAAAATATAACCTCAAAATATGAAGAAAATATCTAAATTCATTTCACATCAAGATTTTGCAGTCCCTCCTCGATATCTTTGAAATTCCATTCCCACAATTCTTCCCAAGAGAATTCTGATTGTACAATAAGAGAAATCGTGAAAATAAAACTTGATTTAGTTATATCCATTGATGACCATAGTTACTACAATTTTTCTTTTCATAAATTTGACTTGTTTATTTAACAGCCATTCAAGACTCTAGAAAACATTGTTTTTGTTTTAATACAATTAATGGAAAGAGCAAAGATAGTATAATATTCCAAATCAATAAACTAAACTAGTATCTATCTATCTATCTATCTATTTATCTATCTATCTATCAAGTTTATTTTTTTCACCTGGGTTCCCTATGGTAGTTTGGTAAATCTCTGAAGATGTTTATCATTAAACAGGCAAAAAAATGTGCATTATCTATAGCTACATCTTCCTTTTTTTTCCTTATAGAAGATTGTCTTACTTTATTTTGCAGTGGTATATGTAGAAAAGTAGTAGGTTTCAGGAATTGCATCTATTGATACATTATTTCCATTGATGGGATGTAAAGAACTCCTATACTCAGAATAGAAGCTAGGATGATGGCTGGGTTGGAGTTCCCATGCTGCTTTACACTCCTGTGCATAACAAAGACTCTGCTTGAATAACTTTAATCTACTTAGTATGAGCTAATCTCAACCTTTGCAAGTGATATTAATGGTATAACAGAATAAAGTGACACAAAGGGGAGTGTACTCCTGGAATAGAGAATAACAGAGAATGACATAAGAAAAAAGAAAAACAACATTATTCCTGCTTTATTGCTTAGAAAGTTACCTTTTTTTCATTAAAAGAGTCATTTTATGATTGTTGAAAATGATCACAAAACAGAACTGCATTTTATTGCAGTGCGTATATGCTGATTTGTGAACAAAGGTAAACACTGTGACCTCAGATATATATTTTTAATAAGCATTCAGTGAATATAATTTTCATCAACCCTGATTGTGTTCAAATGTTTTTAAGATTTGGCAGTTAAAAATAAACATCTCTTTAACGAATAGTTGTTGAGAAGAAACTATGTGCCAAATACCATGTATGTTCTGGGCATACACAATGGAGTCTCTGCTTCTAAGGAGCTTAGAATCAATTTTAGTAATGTAAAAGTCAATTGATCATTAAAATCCAGTAATTTAAATAGTGTTCTAGAAGAAAGCACAGCAAATTAGAACACCCACATTATGTATTATCGTGAAGAATTAGGACACCTGCTATCATGAAGACTTCCACAAAACGTATCTCTTGAGTTAAGAAGGATAATTTTATATTTAACAATTAAATAATAAATAAGCAGGATATTCCATTTGGAAAAAAAAAGTATGCACTTTCATGCATAGCATCAAAGACTGTTACTGTATCAGATGCTATTGGTGCCTCTCTCATAGCCAGTCGAAACTCCATTCTAGAATGTGCAGTTGCATCTTATGGCTAGTATCTGTGACTTTTTTTGTTTTGATTTTGAGGGCTTTTTCTTGACATGTGCACCACGTGGAATTAGTGTTCCAGGGAACAGCCCTCAGGCAGTAATGAATTGAAATTGGGTAATAAATACCATAATTTACTTGCATTCATGATGAGGCATCTCTAAGGTGTGTTGTATGTTGTCTCCCAGAGTTCCACAAGAGGATAGTCCATCAGGGTAGCCTATTCTTTTATGCAACCTGTATTGGTTTTCTTTCCTTCCTTATCTCACATATCCATCCTCTAGAAGTGCTTTTTGAGATCAACTCCCAAATAAATTACTTGCTCTTAAATCATTGTCTCAAGTTTTGCTTTGGGAAAAGCCAACCTAAAATAATATCAACTTGTAATATCCTCGTAAGACTGGAATGAAGAGTATGGGTAAAATAATACTAAAAATCTCATGCAATGTAAAATCTCTATCTATCTATCTATCTATCTATCTATCTATCTATCTATCTATTATCTATCTATCTATCTATCTATCTATCTATCTATCTATGTTAGAGAGAGAGGAGGTAGGGGGCACAGCAGGTAAGAGCAGAGGGAGAGGGACAAGAGACTCTAAACCGAACACACAGCCTGATCCAGGGCTCAATCCCATGACCCTGAGATCATGACCTGAGCCAAAATCAAGAGACCAACACTTAACCTTCCAAGCCACCCAAGTGCCCCTAAAAATCTCATGCAATGTGAAACACTAATGAAAATAGGAACAAAAATGCACAGATACACACATGCATAAATACACACGCACAGAAATTAAAATGCCAAGTCACAAATTATAATAATAGTTAACTTTTATTGAGTGCTTAATGTGTGCCAAATATTATACTAAGCACATCATATATGAAGTTTCTCTTTACTTTTCACAACAATTTTCCAAGATAAGTTATATAATTTCCCCTGTTTACTTATGAGGAAGCCAGGCATGGAGTGATTCATTCCTATTTGGTAAATGGTAAACTTGTGGTCCAGAAGGTAAGTACCTCTGTTAGATAGTTTAAAGGTTGTCGAGTCCTGAAACATCCTGGAAAGAAGGAGGAACGAAGGTGAGGAAGGAGGAGAGTTCGAGCATCTTTAGGAACAATAGAGAAAATATAACCCAAGGTCAGCTTGAAGAAAGGAACTACACGGCAGAGACATTGTCTCTAATTACACAGTTATGATGAGTCATAATAAAATAGTAATAATTAGGGGCACCTGGTTGGCTCAGTTGGTTAAGCATCTGCCTTCGGCTCCGGTCATGATCTCAGGGTCCTGGGATGGAGCCCTGGGTCAGGCTTCCTGCTCAACAGGGAGTCTGCTTCTCAGTCTTCCTCCGCCTTTCCCCGCAGCTTGTGCTCTCTCTCGCTCTCCATCTTGAATAAATAAACAAAACCTTTAAAAACATAGTGATAATCATAATGTTTATTTTGTGTTTGGCACTAAACGATTGGGCACTATATAAGAATATTTTATACTTACAAAATACTAAGTACTATTATTACTCCCATTGTACTGAATAGGCAACTGAAGGCTACTGATTTTAAAAGAGAAGAAGCAGGACCTGCAAGGAAGAAAGAAACTTTCGAGCTCTGGGCTTCATACTATCATCTATCATTTATTACCTACCTGGCTGCCCTATTTATATTCTTCCCTTCAAAATTCTATCATATGTATAAAGTTGATTTGAAAAAAGAAAGAAAAGCATCTTCTAATTTAGTAGTAGAACCATCCACTTAAGTTTAAGTTACACCTCTAGCATAAGGATCAATAAAGTGAATTACAACAATCTCATAACAGAGAGGAGATAATTCAGAATGCTCTGTTATAAGGCTTTGTGCTACATGTGAAGGGCTATGGTGTTACTGCATGAGGAACTTAGATTAGTTAAAAATATATATTGGATGTTCTAAGGAAAGTGCCATTTTTTAAAGTTCAGTTAATATGATAAAAGAGGAAATAATATAGAATCATATAGCATACTTCTTTAAAGAATTCAGAAAAAGGGAGGAGGGGAATAAATGCAACAAATAAAAGACACTTTCATAGTAAATATTAATCCACTTCCATAAATAATCACTTTAAATATGAATTGTCAGAATACAAAATTAAATAACAGAGATTTTTCAGAGTGAATAAAATAATATTAATAATAAATTACCGATTCTATAATAATCAATAAAACTAATTAAATCACTAATAGTTAATATTATTGATTGATAAACAACACTAATAGTAACCACCAGAAGACCTGTCTATTGAAACCCACTTTATCTATAAAGATAAGTTAAAATAAAAGCATCAAGAAAGATACACGATAATAACACCAATCAAAATTAAGCTAGAGTGGTTATATTAATTTCAGACAAAACTGACTTCAGAAGAAGGACAATTATTAGGAGAAAAGAGGATCATTACATAATGATAAGTGGTTCTAATCTACAAAAAGACATAACTACTTTAAATGTATATTCAGCTAATGTCAGAATGTTGAATATAGGAGGAAAAATCTGGTAGAACTACAGAGAAAAATAGACAAGTTTCATGATTACAGTTGAAGATTTCAGTGTTTTTGATAGATCAAAAAAATATATAGTTGGCCTAAACATCACTATCAAACAACTTGATCTAATTGACATTTACATACTATTCTGCCAGCAAGAACAGAATATATATTTTTTTTCTCTTGTTCACATGGAACATTCACCAAGATAGACCACATTTTGGACCATAAAATAAACCTTAAAAAAAATCTAAAGGCGGAAAGTTCTAATATCAATAATCTAAGCTTTTACCGTAAGAAACTAGAGAGAGGAGAGTAATTTAAGCCTAAGGAAAGGAGAAGGGAAGAATTACTTTAAAAAAATAAAATAGAGCAGAACCCATGAAATTGAAAATAAGAACACAATAGAGAAAATCAACAAAAACAAAATTTGGTATCTTGAAAAAATTGATAAAATTTATAAACTTCAAACCAGGCTGACCAAGATAAAAAGAATAGACACAAATTATCAATATCAGAAATGAAACAGGCATCATTGTTATTGATACCTTGGACATTAGAAAGTTAATAAAGGAATATTATGAATAATTCTTTGTCCACCAAATTGAAATAGTCCAAATTCTTTTTTTTGTTAGTTTTTTTTAAGGTAACTTTTTTTTTAAAGATTTTATTTATTTAGTTGTCAGAGAGAGCTAGAGAACACAAGGAGGGGGAGCAGGAGAGGGAGAAGCAGGACCCACTGAGCAGGGAGCCCAATGTGGGACTCGATCCCAGGACCCTGGGATCATGACCTGAGCTGAAGGGAGGCGCTTAACTGGCTGAGCCCCCCAGGTGCCCCTAGTCCAAATTCTTTTAAGACATAAACTACCTAAACTTACAAAGGAGGTAGATATTTAATAAAGAAATGATAACAGTTCTCCATAATCTCTTCCAGAAAATAAAAGCAGAGAGAACACTTCCTAACACATCCAGTGAGGCTAACATTACTCCAATATTAAAGTGGAATAAAGGCACAATAAGAAAGAAGAAACCACACAGACCATTAACATAGGCACAAAAATCAAGTCTAATAATGTATAGAAAAATTATACCTTGTGGCCAACTGGATTTATTCCACGTTTGCCAGTTTGGTTCAACATTTGAAAATCAATAAAATCTACCACATTAATAGTCTAAAGGAAAATCATAAATCATATGCAGCAAAAGCACGTGAAAAACTCCAATACCCCTTAATGATAAAAATCTCCCAGCAAAAAAAGGAATAGAAGAGAACTTCTTAAACTGGATCATGCATGTCTGCAAAAAATACCTATGGCTAACATCATACCTACTGATAACAGACTGGATGCTTTCCTACTAAAGTTGAGAGAAAGCAAAAATATTTTCTCTTTACACTCCTATTCAACATCAGCCTGGAAATTCTAGCCGGTGAAACAAAAACAAAACAAAACAAAACAGGACAAAAAAAGTAAAATAAAATAAAATAAAATAAAAGTTATACAGATTGGGAAGGAGGGCGTAAAACTTTCTTAGTTCCTTGAGTACGTTATAGTACTTAGAAAATCCCTAAGAATCAAAAGGAAAACTTCTGGAACTTATGAGCAAATATATCAAGGTGGCAGGATATAAATTTAATACATAAAAGTTAATTGACTTTCTATACACCAGCAAAAAGCAATTGGAATTTAAAATTTGAAAACAATATTTGAATAAAAAAGGTGAATTTCTAGGTTATAAAACTAACAGTCTATAGTTTATATGTGGATATTCTGTATCCAAAGTCAATATTGTTAAGATGTTAACTCTTTCCAACTTGATCTACAGATTCAATTCAATCCTTATCAAAATCCCAGAAAGCTCTTTTGTGGATGTAGACAAACTGATTGTAAGGTTTGTACGAATAGGCAAAGAATCAGAATAAGAAAAATGGCACTAAAAAGAGAACAGAGTTGCACTGATATTATCCAATTTCAAGACTTACTAAAAAGCTACAGTGATCAAGACAGTGTGGTATGGGTGCAGAGCACAGAAATACAGCTGTGGAAAAAAATAACAATAGATCTACATGAATATAGTGCACTAATTTGTTTTAAAGGAGCAAGTCAATTCCATACAGAAAGAATAGTTGTTTTTTTTTTTTTTAACACACAATGTTGGAACAATTGGATGTTGAATGCAAAACACTGAAACTTGACACGGAGCTTTCACCTTTTTCACAAAAATTAACTCAAAATTGAATATAGACATAATTGTAAAATGCAAACTCTAACACTTCTAGAGGATAATGTAAGAGAAAATTTTGGTAATCATAAGTTGGGCAATGAGTTTTATTTTTTTTTGTTTATTTATTTATTTATTTATTTATTTATTTATTTATTATTTTTCAGCAGTGAGTTTTTAGATACAACATCAAAAGCACAATCCATGAAATAAATATTGCCACGTTGGGCTTTATTAAAATAAAAAAATAATTATGTGAAAGGCCATTTAAAAAATAGTGTGTGGGGAAGCCACAAACAGGAAAAATGCTCCAAAACACATACTGGTAAAGTTCTTGTATCCAAAATATACAAAGAAATTCTAAAAGTCATCAGTATGAAAGAAACAACTCTATTTGAAAATGAGCAAATGATCTGAACAGACACTTCACCAAGGAAGATATTCGCATGACAAATAAGCATGTGAATAGACACTCAACATGATTTTTCATTATAGAATAGCAAACTTAAACAGCAATGAGATAACATCACACATCTATTAAAATGATCAGAATCCAAAACACTGACAATACCAATTCCTGGCAAAAATGAAGAACAACAGGAACTCTCATTCACTGCTTATAAAAAATGTGTAGTTATAACCTCACTTTGGAAGACTGTGTCATAGTTTGTCACAGAGATAAATATAATCTTCCCATATGATTCAGAAATTGCACTCTTGATTTGGAAATACGTGTCCATACAAAAACCTGCTTGTGAATGTTTATAGCAGATTCATTAATAATCAAAAAAAGGAAGCAACCAAGTTGTCCTTCAACAAGTGAATACATAAACAGCTGGTATATTCTGACAAGACAATGTTTTTTAGCTATTTAAAATGTGAACCATCAAGCCACACAAATACATGGATGAATCTTAAATTAATATTGCTACATTTAAAAATTCCACCTGAAGTTTACATAATCTACAGTTCCAATTTTATGGCATTCTGGAAAGGGAAAACCATAGCTATAATAAAAAATATCAGTGGTTCCTAGAGTTTCAGGGAGCAGGGGTGTTGAAATGTGAAGCACAGGGGATTTGCTAGAGTAGTGAGAGTAAGTATGATAACATAATTATATACATCATGACAATGTTCATTTGTCAAAACCCATAGAACATGACAGCACATAGAGTGAACTTTAATTTATATAAATAAAAAAAATCATTTAGGAGGTTTGGGGTACCAAAATAGAATGTGTATCATGATCAAACAATCTAACTGCATTACAAATGTATAAAACACTTTCACTGAAATTGCCGACCTAAGTAACAGGAAAAAAGTCAAGTTTGTAAGAGTCAAGACCATCCATAAGGACTGCACGCTGGTCGATAAAAAAATATTTCCCATGAGTATATTAGTAAACAATTCTGATACTGCTATTCATGTATACTGGAAATGAACAATTAAGTAAAGGAATAGCAGATTATGGGAGCCAGATTTCTCACTGATGTACTGGGAGGTTACAGATAAACAAGTGAGCGAAGCTAGAATGATTCATGTGATGATATATTACCGTTGGTGATAGCAGTATGAACTCATGTTTCACTTAATATAGATTCAGAGGTTTACATATAGGCATATTTTCAGATATGTGCACATATGCAGGTTAATACACACACATAATTTTTCTTCTTGTTCTCAGCTGACAGGGCCTGAAGCCATGAACAGCCTAGTAGCAACAAGCATACCTAACACCCAGATCTTGGTTTTTAATACCGTTCTCCAACAGAAGGAACCCAGGTTCCTTGGAGAAATGACTAATTGTAGGGCTAGGGAAGAAATATACAAGATGATCCTGGCACATCTTGTAGTATCAGAAAGCCAGAAAGTGCTAGAAACCCACACACACACACTAATATAAATAAGTGATTTAATAAAGAAATAAATGGAAGAGAGGAGAAAAATATCTAGTGCGGAATTAAATATAATTTATGTAAATATTTCGCTTTCAAATAGGTGGAGTTTGTCTGACCTGAACTGAAACCAAGGGTTGGATGCTTAACCCACTGAGCCACCCAGGTGCCCCCAAAATAATACATGGTTGTATGTAAATTATACTAAAAAAATTTAAAAACTAAAAACTAAAATATGTGGGGGTTAATTTAACTATAGGATTGAGTGTACAGCATTCAAAAGGTTTGACAGCAATGCATAAAAGTGTTAGAAAGCAAGGAAAAATGCAGCACAATCTGACACTTATTAAATGGCTAAGAAATGCCTACCTACTACCGTGAGTTACTCTGTATGTCAGAGAAGACATCGCAGTTCCTAGTGGGAATGAGCACCCACTCTCTCCTGGCCCACCTGTGTGACTTCTGTCCTTATTACCCTGTGTCCAGAGGAAAGGAAAATAGAGAGAGAGAAATCGAGAGAAAAGAGAGAAAAATATCAGTGAGAAGAGAAAAACGATACTCTGAGAGAAAAGTGAGAAGGTAGGAGGGTGTGGGGGTTTGTCTGAAGCATTGTATTGCATGAATTTGGGGATGCAGTAGAGGGTGGGGAACCCCAAATCAGATTGCAGGCTGTAACACCAGATGTAAATGAGTGTGGCTCATGTGTGCATATGAGCCTGTCCATTTTGTATATTTCTGCTTACCTCCATTCAGCTGGATACAGTTTTCTACGTTTTCTTAGTGTTTCTTGCAGAGAAATTCATACATAAGCAAACATGAAATTCACGTTATGCTCAAATTGTTCTCTAATGTATCAAACATATTGGAACAAATTCACATTTTGAAAACAAGAGTTGTAGCAAAGTGACTATACAAACCGATATGAATACAAATAGACATTCTTCTTCTCTTCTTTGTACACAAAAGCAGCTCATTTACTAAATGTAATCTGCTCCTTATTTCTTTTTTGGTAGTGTTCAAGGTGTCTGAGGATGACCCGGGTTAAAAACAGATTTCAGCGGCAAAATATTTATAGTAGGTTTCATGCTGTACATCCTAGACACTATTGTCAAACATTAACCTCCAAGTAGGATATTTACAAGTCTCTCTTAACACCTGAACTACCTGTGTGGCTTTTTAAATAGAAAGATCTCCAAGTCTTACTCTAAACCAGTGTTCTTCAAACTTTATTGGCATGAGAACCATCTGGAATATTTATTAAAAATGTGTATTATCAAATGTTTCTCCAGAACTACTGCATCTGAATCATAGATGTAGGTGAGGACCTGAACCCATATGCTTAACAAACAAACAAGGTAATTTTTACGCAAAATACATTTTAGGAACATTGCTTTAGACCCACTGAATCAGAATAGCTGAGGCTGAAGTTTATATATATATATATATATATATA
>NW_027397070.1:54506809-54537830 GCF_003265705.2 Callorhinus ursinus
TATATATATATATATATATATATAATAACCACAACTGCTGATTATCCTGAACGTCCAAATTTGAGAACTGTTTCTCAATATTGCAAGGGTAGCTCAAGAACATTCTTCCTGTCCTGAAGCCCATAACCATGATTCCTCTGGTCAACTGTTTTGCCTGATGGTCATTTAGCAGAATGTTGGTCAATTTTAACAATCTTCCAAGAAGAGTTAGGGTGATTTATAACAAATAGTAGAAGTGTATTTTAAAACTATAAAGCATAAATGGTTTTCCTGAAGCTCACTTGTAAAAATCAGGGTAGAAAAACATGTAAACCATAGAATCTCTGGAGGGTAAAATGGCATTGTGTGTGTATCTTCTTTGCTACATCTGGAAGATTATGCTTTGCTGTCCTGGATTGCTTAGCTGTCTCTAAGTGTGATTCTGTCCCACTTATTGTTGGCTGAGGTCTGGGTAAATGGTTTGCTGATACGGAAATCATACCAGCTGTTCAGATTTCCTTGTCACCATTTTAAAGGCTTCTCTGTCTTTCTCTTTTATTTCTATTCTTTTTCACATTTTTTTCCTTATTTTTTTTAAGCCAGCCACCTTTAAAGAATGTGAACTCCCCATCTGCTCAGACCAAGCAGAGGCTAGACCAGATGTGACCTGCAATTTGCTGAATGGGAAACAAACATAAGGAATGCAGCCTTCTGCCATCTGTTGATGCAGAAAGCAGCAGGGCATGCCTGGCATTTCAACAGGGCTTCCCTGCTGGGAAATCGAAAAGAGAAAAAACATTTGTTTTATTTTTCCCCTTTCCTGACCTGACAGCTCCTTTGAGCAAGGTGGGGAGGAAGGGAAGACATCTTGCCATGAAGCAGTGACAGCTTATATCTAAATGTTGGAGCTCGATAAATAAACTATTTTGTATTACAAGTTCTATCCTTGACCCAGTTGCCTCTGCTTGGTGGTATTGAGCATCTGATCTCTGTAGTTGTCAGAAATACAGCAGATTGGCAGATTCCCTGCTTCCAAATTTCTAATCATTTTTTTTTTCTCCAAATGCCATTTAGAATGCTCTTGGGGGAGTTAAAGATAATGAAGCCCCTGCTAACAGCAGATACAAACAAAGGCAAGGTTTCCTCTTGGATGCAAACCCCTGGTCAGACATGGTCAGAGACCATCTGGTTCACATTTTCAGAAAGGGATGAATGTAATAGAACTAGTTGCCCCAGTGACATAGACATGTTAACTTGGACCCCTCTCTCTCCTCATCTGATTGTGTGGACTGTGTCACTCCATTTTCAGAGATAAGCCACTGAGATAGAATTTCTTTCCCTGATGTATACTCTTGGTGAAAGTGTTTCTTGGTGACTGGGGTGAACACTGATGAGTAACAGAGTCCCTGGTCTCATGAGACTCATTACCTATCAAAATATGTATTTTTTTAAATATACTTTAAAAAAGTAAACTTAGTTTTGAAGACGTCTTTGTTTTCTAATGGAAGTAGCCCTGTATTAAAGGGGTTTTCTTTTAAGTAAGGCAGCTGGGTCTTCCTGATGCTTTTAAGCCCTTTTTCTTATCAAATACAACCTTAGATTATTTCAAAAGTTGCCCCCTTTGTATGCAGAATTATTTTAATCTACAACAAATAGAGGTAAAATTGTTATTAAGATGGCATTTACCACTTGAAGTAGTAATGGCCCTTATTTGAGATACAGGTGCTCTTCCAAATGATCAAACTGTATCTATCAGTACTTTGAGTTCTCCTCATATTACCACACTACATGCAACAAACTCTTGCAATAAGGGGAAAGTAAAAGAATACTTCTTCTTTTTTTTCTTCCAAACAACTTATAAATTTCAAACAAAAATCCACTAAGTGCAAACCACTACAAAATGTAGTTGGTATGCAAATATGGGAGTGGTTCTCTTCCCATAAAGTTTTTGTCATCCCTCTTAGAGGAGAGGGAGGACTATAAATAAAAAGAGCTAAATACACATGATGATATTATTGACACCTGCAAGTACAACGTTCTACACAAGGGATCAGAATATTCCTCAAAGAGTAAAAAATATCATAATCGGAGATAACCTCATAAAATGGGTCATGATTTAATATTTGTTTTACTACTTTTTGTTAAAGAAGAAACCATTCAGAGAGAAAAAAAAAAGCCTTTATAAAAGATGTTTGTAAAATAAATGTCCTAGAGTTGTGGACTATAATTCTAAGATTCATTTCTATAAAATTCTATGTTTCTTTTTTTTTTAAGATTTTACTTATTTGAGTGGAGAGAGAGCATGAATAGGAGGGAGGAGCAGAGGGAGAAGCAGACTCCCCACTGAGCAGGGAGCCTGATATGGGGCTCAATCCCAGGACCCGGAGATCATGACCTGAGCTGAAGGCAGACACTTAACTGACTGAGCCAAACAGGCGCCCCCAAATTCTCTATTTCTTCCATAATGAACTAAATGCGTGATGTTGAGGAAGATGCTTAATTCAGGCATTGTGAAAATCCATTAGAGTTTGAAGGGACTAACAGCTTCATAAAGCATGGAGCCAGCTTGTATGCGGCTTCCTGCCTTTGGGAGAAGTTCTTGTGAATAGCCTGGTAGTAACATCACGATGTCTCAACTAAGATCTTAACCCTATTTACAGACGAATGAAATTTCGGTGAGTTTATATAATGTGTACAATGATGATCACAGGCCCTATCTTCCCATGTCTACAAAATAAGAGCATACACAGTGCTTATTCCCAAACTCTGGAAGAAGCCCCCACGGGTTATGTATTGTTGGAGACTAGCTACACCTCAGAAAGGTGTCAGTACTTCAGTAGTTTCTGAGACTTCCAAATTAGGGCTTAATGTGTGCTAAGACACAGATAGTGTTTTGCAGATCTGTCCCCCACACACAATGTTTCCTCATTTTTTTTTTTAACCTCAGACTCATAGTCTCTGCTCTGAAATATAACATAGAAATCTCATTATGGTCACTGTTCATCAAAAATGTCATTTGTAAAATAATGTTGGTCTTTGGATTGCAAGATAAATTGCTAGGTCTGGAGAGAAGTGGGGAGGGTTTTTTTTCTCCAAATGTGTGTCATATATGGACACTTGGGCTCTGTGACACCGTGAGTTTGCTGCAGTCAATGTGTAACAATATACATATAATGTTGAAAACGTCTGTCTCTTTTGCTTCCTTCCATGAGACTCAAAATTGGATGAGGACTAATATTTCTTTTTATTCATCCATCCATTCATTCATTTGAATCATGAATGGGACACTGTTCTAGGTAGGGCTATGGATGGAGAGCAAGATGCAGAGTTAAACACAAGAGATTAAATTTTCTGCCCTTGTGAAATTCATGTTAGTGTAGGGGACACATAAAAAACTAAAAAACAAAACAAAAAATCACCCAAAATACAGGTAATAAAATATAAAGTATGTTAGATTGGATGAATTACTGTGGAAACAAATCAGGGGTTATGTGAGGGACTGGCTGTGCTCTAGTTTTATGTAGGGGATTATGGGAGTCTTTATGAGCAAATTCTACTGGCATAAAGACCTGCAACTTGTGAGGAAGTGAGTGAAATGGCTATCTAGGGGAATTGCACTCTAGGCAGAAGGAACAGTGGGTGCAAAGGTCTTGAGGCTGAAACGTGCTTTCCATGTTCAAAGTAGAGAGAAGAATGGAGTTAGTAGTAGGATATGAGTCAGAGAGTGACAGAAATCAAGACCTGGAAGGGTTTATGTGTCATTGTAAGGACTTTGACTTTTCCTCTGGGTAAGATGAAGAACAATTAGAAGGCACTGAGCAAAGAGGCAAGAGGATCTGACCTAGTTTTCATAGAATCATTCTAGCTGCAATATCAAGACCAGACTTAATGGTGCTCAAGGGTAGAAACACAGACATCAGTTTGGAACCTGTAAGCAAAACACTGAGCAAAAGATCATAGTTCATGGGAATAGGGCAATAGTACTTTTTGCTTAGATAGCAGAAAGTGGTATGAATAAAAATTCCACAGGACATGCTAACCCATTGAATGTGGAATATAAAGGACAAAAATGGAAGGAAGGGTTATTCCACAGTCTTTGACCTGGGCAACTGGAAGAAAGGAGTTGCCACAAACTGAGACAATAAAGAAGAGAAGGAATAGATTAGGAGGAGAGAGGAGCAGATCTGAACGTTGAAAGGTCAGGAGGACTACCAGACAATTGAGTGGAGATTAGCATCAAGTAGGAGTTGGATTTAGAGGTCTGGAATTCAAGGGGAAATTGATTTTGGCTATATATTTGTTAGTTATGAGCATACAGAGGGCATCTAAAACAAAAAATGTTAAGTGAATTACCAGGGAGGCCTAGGAACACAAGCTAACAGGAGCATGAGGAATGAGCCCTGGGGCATAGCGATGGTAAAAGTTTAAGAAGCTAAGGAGGAAATAAGTAAAGGATTTGTTTTTCAGAAATGTTGCCATAAAAGGAAGGAGGGAATTGAGCAAAAGATGGAGAGAGAGATAAGTTCAAGAGTTTTTTTTTTTTTTTGGAAGAGTTTTTAAAAAAGATAAACACAAGCTAATTTTACTGATAGAAAGATCCAGTTAAAAGGGAACAAATTGATGATACAGGTGAGAAAAAAAAAAAGATGCTGGTGTGATGTCATTGAGTGTGTAATACAGGATGGATTTTAGTGTATAAGTAGCAGGGTTTACTTTTACTAGGAGCACAGATATACCCTCTAGAAGAATAGGAGAAAAGGGACATCACATGGACATGGATGCATGTGAATGGCTCCATGTGTGATGGACACATAAAGATTGTTTTTAATTTGTTCAGTGAAATAGGAA
This sequence comes from Callorhinus ursinus, assembly GCF_003265705.2. Classification (NCBI taxonomy): domain Eukaryota; kingdom Metazoa; phylum Chordata; class Mammalia; order Carnivora; family Otariidae; genus Callorhinus; species Callorhinus ursinus. Next base: position 54,511,637 of record NW_027397070.1, read on the forward strand.
ACAAAAGTGTGAATATTGAACAGGAGTTTGATTAAGAGGACAGATTTATGAAATAATCATTTAGAAGACTTAGAACTAAATAGATGGGAGAAGTATAGTATCTAGAGGCACCGATATGACTTATTTGTAATGAGTGATTATCAATTTAAAGTGAGAGATGTCAGCATATCTGTGTTTTTCATCACTCTCACTTGCTTGCCACCAATGCAAGAATAAGGTAAGATAAAAATTGGGTTAAATCAGGGTTATGACTTTGCCAAACTAAAAAAATGAGAACAGAGTAAAGACTGTGAAGATGTAAGGAGGAAAAAAAGTGTTTAGTGAAATTGGCTGTTGAATTTATGCTGAGTAAGGAGGAAGGAGAGGAAGATGATTGGAACCAAGGAGAATTAAGTATCAGTAGGTTAAGTGAACTTAAGTTTTATATATGTCACTTGCTGCAAAGATTGTCAGGCACAAGGAAGTAGATGGAGTAAGCTAGCCAGATGGAAATCAGTGGGGAGTAGAAGTTTTGAAATTGAGTTTAAGAAGGGCTGAAGTCATGAGTAGGGACAAGTTTTACCAGAGTACCACCATAAGATTGAGTAGTTTTGATGAGATGAGAGACAAGAAAAATCACTAAACTGAGAGGCCAATTTGCTGGAAGTTTCATCAGTGTGGCTGTTGGAATCACCAAGTGTTCTGGAAGAAATAGTATGGAAGAAAGGGACAGTGAGCCAGGACGGAAAATATTCAAAACAGGAGGATAAAAGTGCCCTGGGAGTTAGGATGATTTTTATAAGCAGGGATGGTGTGTTTTACCGCTTAAAACCATGAAATTCGAAGACTGGTATTTTTAAGGGGGAAGGTATGAATGATTGTGAGGAGTAAGAAAGGTTGCTATTTTTCCTTCAGGTGAAGTAGCAGGAGTAAAGCAAGAAGAGCCACCTTTATATGGAGAACTCCAAGGGATGACATACTTCAGAGAACCAATCTCAGAAGAAGATAAAGAAAACTTTCAGCTACATTTTCTCACATGCAAAGGATCTTGGTGACAAGTGGGAATGGTTATCAGAGAGCACAGAGGAAGGAATTCCAGAGTTAGGGAGAGATTCAAGATGGCAAGTACAAAGTTATAAGGTCTGGTGGGTGACGTTATTATCTGAGTGACCTGGTTTGTTTATGGTGACTGGTATAAACATGGATCAAAGAAAAAAAAAAACTATCCCTATGATTCGAAGTTGGGTTATGGGAGCCATCTCTTCAGGGGCACACAGAATTCTGTGGTCCCACTTGACTCAGCAGATAAAGGCGTAGGAGCTAAAGAAGGACAGAGTCTCTCAGCGAGCACAAACCTCTTCTTATTTTCTGCCAGTGTAGGCTCACGGGCCAGCAGAAGGGAGGTCAGACTTCAAACCAGACTTTCTTTTTCATCCTAATTTCCCCTATTATCCCCGCCAGTGTGATTTCCATTCAAATAATAAACCAAAGCTTTGTGGAAACAGGTGGGTGTATGTGGTGGTCACACTAGCAGAATAGATTTTGGCACTATATGCTCCTTTCCTGAACCACTGTTCTGATATCTTTCTCAGGAAAACAAATGCTGCAGTATTGAGAAATGCGTACATATCTGTTCCCATCCATTTAAAATTAGCCCCAGAAAAGAAAATGTTCATAGTTTCCTTCTGTGAGTCATGACTTAGATTACAGAACCCAGATTCATTGGGGAGGCTGACAATTCTTTACTAGAACTTTTATCAAAAACCTCCGATCGGACATCTTCTGGTTAGACATCTTTGTTCCTTATTTACAAAATTTCTTAAAAACAATGTTTTAGTCAAGGCTGAATTATCAGAAAATATTATCAAACCAAAATGAACTACGTGACACCATATGGTGAATGCAAGCACCATAATGAATCACTCACAGTCCTACTGGAAATGCGACAAGTCAGGATCTCGTAAACCAGCATATGATGTTACTCATGCTGTCCTCTGTTGCGTATTCAGTTTCTGAATCTCTGGCTTGGAAGCATCTCTTGGCTCATTCATACATCTTCTCTTAATATGAAAAATTGCTTATAAGAAATTTCTTTTGTTGGTGTGTGTATATTGTTTTGTTTTCCCAACTGAAACTCTTTCTGAAGACATATTTTGTGTACCAGGGAATCCTCTGTTTTCGTTTCGTAATGCTATCCCATTTCCTGAAAGACTATTTCTAAGTCTCATCTATACGTGACTAAACCCATCTGTCTATCACTCTCTCCTTTGTTCTGGAATACTCCTTCATTAGAAACCACAGATTAGAGTAGAGGTCCATGGACAGAAAACATTCCCTTCAAATTTTTATTTTTCTGCCGGTAAAGTGTCCTTTATCCCAATTGAGGAGAAACAAGGACAGTTACTAGTCAAATTTGGGGTACCCTCTAATGAGGAGGATGTCCTGAGTTACCTCAGATCAGATTTGTGCCAATCCTGGTGTGAAAGCCCAGGTTTGGGAGAGGTAACAGGATGATGGATTTTCCTGACACGCAGAAAGATGTGAACTGTCAGAATGTGGAAACGGAAGTTAACCTGATCCCCATACCCTAGACACAGTGCCAACTCTGAAGCAGAGTCAAGTGCCCCTTCCAGGAGATGACTGTAGAACCTCACACTATTGGTGAAGTCAGTCATTTTTGAATTGCTGTTTTGGGAGGGTGGTAAGATGCTGAGAATTAGAATTACCCCACCAATACTTTGTTATTTCATTAGGAATTTACTAAAAGATAAATCCTCCTGCTCCTGCCCTGTTTCTACACTGAAAATGAGTGATCAGTCATCACTGAGTGTGCTGCCAAAAAGTTTTGTAAAGTCAGGAGCCATTCCAAATGGGAATTAATGGGGAGCAAAAATGATCTTTTCATATTCTCAGCCTTCATAATGTATGGCAATCTGTCTTTAGGTGGGGCTGCAAATCAATTAAGCATGAATGATGTATATGGTGTAGAATGTGACCTTATAACAAGTTGCCTTGTCTCTGCCTTGATGTTTCCATCTGGTTTGTGCAAGGAACGCTCAGATAATGCAGCAAGGGGAAGATTATGCTTTCAAAGGGAACAGCCATTATGGGTCACTATCTTCCTGGGCCTGATAAGTTTAATCCAAGTTGCCTGGGAGGGAAGAACTCATAAAATACTTTATCTGAAGCAAGTGCAAAAATACTCATAAACTCAAAGGTTAATCACTGCACCAGAAGAACAGATGAAGGAGACAGGGCAGTTTTATGTTTCTTTACAGTGCTGCCCTTATTAATCATGTTGTGGGTTGCTTTAAAATATGTGCCTGCACTTTATTTTAAGAGCCAAATGGATAGACAGACAGACACTGAAAATCAAGGTGGAATGATGATGATATGATTTATTCATCTTTCCTTCCACTTGCCCATATTTGCAGGCGAAACAAGGTCAGGATGTGCATTTAACTTTATTTTTAAAATCTATTTTATTTTCATGCCACGCTTTTTTTACTATTACTTTTTACTTAATTTAAAATTCAACATTCTTTATTTACACTATGCTTTGGGTTTTTACTTCATTTTCCTGTCTGTGCAAGTGGTGACAGGTGGATATCTTGGTCATCTCTGTAATGATCTCTTCAGATTTCACTAAACAGCATGTAAGTGGATTGGGGAATTATGCTAAAGGAGTATTGTTGATAAATCAGCAAATGGGTTCTATTTCTGCCTCTGAATTCATGCAAGACATCTTTAGGTATATTATAGCATAAAGGATCCGTGCAGGTGTAAATAAGACAAAGTACATAGGAAGTTCCTTATATGTCATGTATACTGATGTGATAGGATCTGGATGTGATAGGATCTATACATAATTGAACAACTTTACTCTAAATTATTCTTTTATTTAGACCAGGGATTGGCAAACCTTTTCTTTAAAAGACAATATAATAACTATTTTGGGTTTTATGGACTATGTGGTCTCTGCTATTATCCTATGAAAGCAACCATTGATAAAATGCAAGTGAACATACATGACTGTGTCTCAAGAAAATTTTATTTAAAAAATACATAGAAGGTGCAATTTGACTTGGACTATAGTTTGTTGCATGCTGATTTGGGTTATTTATAAGAATAAAATTAAAAATGTTCAGTAACTGCCTTTTATTTAATTTACCAAACAGAGGGCATTTGAAAGCTTTTTATACTTTGTTTCTTTTAGTTTCTCTTTAGGAAATACAAGCTCAGGTGCTTACAGTGGCCAGGAGCTAACTTAACATATAAAGCTAAAATGGTTTAATATAATAAAGTGTGGTGGGCATTGTGATTAACTAAGCATATGTACTCTAATTCTTAAAAAAAAAATACAGCAAGATTTGGCCCAAGGTCTACCAATTTGCAATTTCTGCTTTAGCAGTTTGAATCTCCCTCTGCTTGGTATGTCCACATGGTGGACTGCCTGATGAAAATCTCATCCTTTCAGGCTCCAGTCCAATCATTGCCTTCTCCAGGGACTTCCATTACTGTTGGTGTATAAAATTCATTGTTCCCTTCTTAATGCTTTCAAAATGTAGATTTTTTTATTGTTGTTCCCTTAAGATATAGTTGTTTTCCCCCACTAGATTGTCATTTTATTTTTTTATTATATTATGTTCATCACCATACATTACATCATTAGGTTTTGATGTAGTGTTCCATGATTCATTGTTTGCATATAACACCCAGTGCTCCATGCAGAACGTGCCCTCTTTAATACCCATCACCAGGCTAACCCATCCCCCCACCCCCCCCCCTCTAGAACCCTCAGTTTATTTCTCAGAGTCCATAGTCTCTCATGGTTCGTCTCCCCCTCCAATTTCCCCCCATTCATCCTACATTATATGTTAAAAAAAAAGTAGACTGTCATCTTAAATTATTAAATATCTTCATACAGTGTCTGATTTAATGAAATCCCACTCTTAAAAGACATAGCCTCTTTCTACATGATATGCCTCATGTCTAATTTATATCTATATTTTTATAATTATTTATAATTATATTTATTTTTAATTTTTATTTATTTTTTGGTTTAGTTTATATTTTGATAATCCTTTACATCCTAGCTTTTGTTATTTAAACTTTCAAAATTTGAATTCAAGAATCAACAGGCTTTGAAATATTTTTACATGAAAACTTTCTATCTGAATTCTTACTACTTACACTCTCAAATTCAAGAATATTAAGAAAAAGATCTTATATTTTCTAATCCAAACTCGCTATGTAAACTTGTGCTGTGCAAATAAAGAAAGTCAACAGTTGTTGGTAGCAAGAAATATTTACAGTGGATTGCAACTCAAGGGATGCAATGACCCTATCTTTTATAGCCTATTAGGACAATCTCATGAGTTGGTAGTTGTCAGAAACATTTTCATAGCAGTTCACTCCCATCCAATGACTTTGAAGGAAAAGTCTAAATTTTCCATGTCCTATAATACTATAGTTAAGGAAGCTCTGTTAACATTCCACCTTAACTTCTGCCATATCCCCCATTGACAATTCTGCTCAAGCTGTATGACCTTTCAGTTTTACAAATAACTTTCCCTACCTTTGATCATCTTACATACTCTTTCTTTTTTTCTGAAAACATTTCACCCATTTTGCTTATGGTGGACTCCTCCTCATCCTTCAAGTCTATACTTAAGTGATGACCTTGGAAAGTCATCGAGAAGGTCATTCTAGAAAAAAGATATGTCACTCATTCATTCATTTACTTTACAAATGTTAACTGAGTGCTGCTATGGGTCAGATGATCTGCAAAGCACTATGGATATGGGAGTAGGTCAGACATTTTATGTCCCTATTTTTATGGGCCTTACGTTCCAATAAATTATAAAATTCCTTACACTGCATCCATCTATTCTCCACTATCTGGCTCTACTGCATTGAAGCTTATTTTAAATTTAGCATTTATTGCAATCTGTAGGGTTTTTTTTTTTTTAGTAGCTTATCTTTTGCAACCACATAACATTAGAAACTTCAGGAAGTGCATCTCATTTACAATGTAATCTACTGCATCTAGCACTGTGGTTGGCACAAAGGAAACATTTTGCATTTATGATAGTAACTGAGTGCAAGAAAAGTCTAACTTTGCTTTCATATGCTTTAATTTGACTCAAATTTTCAGTGGAAATATTTTCAGATATAATGTATTTAGGTTGGTAAATGTAACTAGAGATAAATTGTTTTAAACATACATATTAGGGTATATAGCAAATACTCATAAAATTAAAGTGGTTTACCATTTTACAACTATATATTCAAATGAATCTGCAAGCACTGAAAAAAACAAAAAGTATTAGCAAGTATGATTTTATTCTTTTGTTTTGGTTTTCATCAAGTCAATAGGCAACTCTTATTTGGAAGTAGTTCAGATTCAATTTGAATATAAATATATTGAGATGAATTGTCTTCCAATAGGTATCTGATTTGGATTGAGGGTGGTATTTAGCCACTTTGATGTTTCATTTCTAAACTCATGTCAATTCCTCCAAGAACTTGATGAAGATCCTATCTGGACCATTTACATGAATCTTACTTATCACAAAAGTAAGAAAATAAGTTGTGAAATAGACACAAAAAATGTGTTCAAAGATCAATTAAAAAAAAGATCAACTAAAAATCAAATTTCATCATAAGCAACTTTGTATAATATATTTTGTGTTAAATAAAAATGTTTTATTGGTTTAGCCTTTAAACCTTTTCTACCATATCATGTAGATAACTAAGCACTAGAATATATTATTCTATAAGCAAAGTGATCATTTTAAGGTTGACAAAAGGAATTTAGCATCATTTGCAAATGAAATATGATCCAATTATTTTAATTTGCTGATATAAGGTCTTCAAAGAATAGATCTCATTTACGTTAGTGACCTGAGGAAAAGTTTGACTTATAGTTCCTAATAAATAACTTCATTTATAGTTCATACCACCATATTGAAGAGCTGTAGTATGTTCTCTTAGGACAAATGAGAACAATCTTAGGTGTACTGCCAAATTTTTTAAACATATCAATGATATGGAACATTCCTCTATCAAATGTAAGCTCTATAATCAAAACTGTCAGTAACAGTTTTTAAGGAACTGCTCATTACCTTCTCCATTCCTCAGAAAGTTCAAACGTGCATGTTGGTAACCATTTTTTCAGGAACTGAAATTTAAGATGAGTGGTATGAAATTGAAACGAAGAAAGTGTCCCCCTATCTCTTGCTCCCACTAATCTCTAAAGTTGTACACAACGTTGGTTTTATGATTGCACAAAGATATGAAAATATTCAAAATATCCAGAATATTAAACAAATAAGGGTAGAAATGAGAGCAATATTCCCAAAAGAGCTTAAATAATAGTCACTTTGAGATAAGGCTAAATTCGAGGCATCAGTGAGATACTAATAGTATAAAGAGACACTTAGATTTGGGGAAATAACTGTTACTTGAAAAATTTGCCTAGTTCTCTGTATACATATCAGAATAGAGATCAAGGGATAGTCAAAAAAAAAATGGAAAGAGTATATCTCACTGAGAACTCTAGCCAGTATGATAGATGAAGAACACAGACTTAGGATCCCTATTATGTAGGGCAATATAAGGGAGATATTTGCAACCTTTTCAAATATCATGAAAATTTATAGGAAATTAGTGACAGTCTAATGCCTAGCAAAAACCATGAGAATGACTATAAATAATGTGTCCTCTGGTAGGGAACTGTGATTTTAGCAAAGCATTCAATACGCTTTTTAGGTTGGAGAAGTGTTTTAGGGTTTTTAAAGGAAACAGGATGAATATAAAAGGAGATATATTATAAAGAATTGGTTCATGTGATTATGGAAGCTGAGAAGTCTGATGATCTGCTGTCTGTAACCTAGGACCGAGGCAAATCTAAGTCCATAGGCCAGTAAACCAGGAGAGCTGACTGTATAAATTCCAGTTCATTCAAGGGCAGAAGATAGGGTGAGATGTCTTAGCTCAAGAACTCAGGCAGAAAAAAAGGGGGCAACATCCTCCTTCTTCTGCCTTTGGTTCCATTCAGCCCTCACTGGACTGGATGGTACCCACCAGTACTTCACCCCTGGGAGGGGTGGAGGTTCTACCTTACTGACTCTACCAGTTCAAATGCTAACCTCATCTAAACAGAACCTCATGGACACACCTTGAAATAATGTTTAATCTGGGCACTCCCTGGCCAGTCAAGCAGACACACAAAATTAGTGATCACAGAAAGTAACTTTAGTACTGATGGAGCAGAGCATGAGAGCAATGACATCTCTCTGTTTAGCATGCTTTGTTGAGTGCCCTTAGTGGCCAGCACTTCAATAAGGTGACACTGTTGTCATTTATCAGCGGGTACTCCATGATAGGACACAGAACATCCAGTTTACAAAATTCCTTTTTATCAAACCTTGAACATTTTTCTTCTCATTCTTCTGCTGTCTCTATATATCTCTTCAGTGGACATGACTTTGTGATTTCTGAATTTCATCTTTAGGATTTGCTGTGGGAGAGATATTCAATTTCCCACTAAAATTGCATATTTTTCTTTTTTTTCCTGTGTATCTAAGAGCTTTGTGTTTTTCATTTTCATGCTTGTGATTCAGTATAATAATTTCTGACTTTTTTTTGATAGCAAACACGTATTCCCCTTATTGTAACATGCAGTTTTCCATATTTCAACATTTGTAACCAAAGACACATTTTAAATCAATGTGCTTATTTAATATGATGTTCTGGTTCATTTAATTTTTCTAACAAGCTGTTGCTAAGTATTTGGTGTATCTCAAAATTGTTGTGTCATAGAATTTAGAAAATATGATAACAATCTTTTGATTCAGTTTAAGGCTACTTTTGTTCTGGGTTCTGAACCATTTATAATTACTGAATTTTCCTTTACTATCTAGGTATATCCTTGGTACTTGCTTTTTTTTTTTTTCTGTTTAAACTCAAAACAACTGTTGGAAGCACATGATACAACCAGAAGCTCACAACTGACCTTCTGTGTAAAGTTGAATTTCAAATATTTTTCTTGTTTTTGCCCACGGGAAAGAAATATAAAGCTTCCTACTTGCACATTTTATGAGAAGACACATAACTAAATGCACGCCCCTGTAAAATATAAGTCTTTTGAATATGTTTCTTTAGCAATATCAAGCAAATTACTAAGGTCCAAGAATTTGTGGTTTTTTGCATTTGCCTTTACTTGATATCAATTCTGAATTTTCAGAGAAAACTACTGGGTATGGACAGTTCCTAGATACCTGGTACCAAATAGTACCACCCATTCTCTAGGGGCTAGTGCAAGATAATTACTTACTTGACTAGCTGATGCAATAATCTGTCTTGACTCAGGTATTGAATAGAAGCCAAATGTATCCATTTAAGTGGCTTTTAATAGCATTTTTATAATCTTAGTGAGTGAAATAGAGAGCATTGAAACTCCTCAGGGAAGTTCAGATTAACTATTGTGTATAGATCCAGGGTTTTTCTGATTTTGTTTGCAAGGAAGATTTCTCAGGGAGGAGAGTGTCAGCATGAATATGCAGAGCTATACAATAGGATGTTTTATGCAAATGAAATTGTGCAATGATTCTGGTCTCTTTAGGTGACTTTAAAAATTAAGTGTAAAGCACAGGGCCCCTGGGTGGCTCAGTTGGTTAAGCGACTGCCTTCGGCTCTGGTCATGATCCTGGAGTCCAGGGATCGAGTCCCGCATCAGGCTCCCTGCTCAGCAGGGAGTCTGCTTCTCCCTCTGACCCTCCCCCTTCTCATGTTTTCTCTCTCTCTCTCTCTCATTCTCTCTCTCTCAAATAAATAAATAAAATCTTTAAAAAAATAAAAAAAATAAATGTAAAGCACATGGTCCTAATTAAGGCACTATGCTATATTATGAAATTTGTTGTTTATAATTATTTTTAAAAGTGATAATGTCAGGGAAATTGAAAATATACTAATAGAGTTCTGATGATTCAGAATTTATTATGCTGGGTGGTGATAAATTAAGAGAAAGAGATGTTTTAATTTATTAAGTATTTTTCACCTTTAATATTGAACTAGGTTTAACCAGTCAAGTAAGATGGTAAATTGGAAGGAAAATTTTCAGCAAAATCCCCAAATGACTACAGATTGGGACATCTGACATATTCTCCAGGTAATGCATCAAGTTTTGCTATTAAAACAGCTAATTTTAGGGTGTTTGTGTGGCTCAGTCATTAAGTGTCTGCCTTTAGCTCAGGTCATGACCCCAGGGTCTTGGGATGGAGCCCCGCATCGGGCTCCCTGCTCCGCGGGAAGCCTGCTTCTCCCTCTCCCACTCCCCCTGTTTGTGTTCCCTCTCTCACTGTGTTTCTCTCTGTCAAATAAATAAATAAAATCTTTAAAAAAACAGCTAATTTTTGGTTGTTTCCCCCAACTATATTTATTTCTACATAGTTGATTTGATGGTCCTTAAAATAGTCCAATTTACTTAATGTTATGTTTTGAGGAAAAAATTTATTTAACCGGGATGTTTTTGAATCATATATGTATTTTCTTTTCTCCCACTCTATGTCTGTATCCCAGGCTGCTAAATACATTCTTTGAAATAATTATATTTGAGTTATTTTCTGGGTTTTCATTTGAAAACATCCAGGATTGGGGTGCCTGGGTGGTTCAGTCGGTTAATAAAGTCCAACTCTTGATTTCAGCTCAGGTCATGGTCTCAGGGTCAGTAGATCAAGCCCCGCATCTGGCTCCGTGCTGGGCGAAGAGCCTGCTTAGGATTTTCTTTCCTATCTCTGCCTCTCACTTGCCCTCTCTCACTTTCTCTTTTTCTCTCTCTGTCTCTAATAAATAAATAAAATGTTAAAAAAGAAAAAGAAATCTAGGATTATATTTGCACACATATTTAATTAATGAGTGAGCTTAAACAAATGATTTTGATTTAAAATTATGGGAGGTGTCTTTTTTTTTGTCTATCATATCATGAATGTTTTAATCTTTTATCAGTTGCTTTGCAGTTGTAAAGTCAAGCTTGTAACTTTAAATATTGCTAAGTACTAAAATGAATGAGCCATAGAGAGCAGTCTTCTTACTTAAGGCCCTCTCCTGCACCCATTTTAATGACTTGTTATTGTCTCACAGTTTTGCACATACGGCTAATGATCTTCCTGTATCTGCCACCACGGAGACACTTCTTTAAGTTGCCCAAATATCATGCTTCTCAAATTCAACAGAAGCACATACTCTCTTTTTTTTTTTATTATGTTATGTTAATCACCATACATTACATCATTAGTTTTGGATGTAGTGTTCCACGATTCATTGTTTGCGTATAACACACAGTGCTCCATGCGGTTTGTGCCCTCTTTAATACCCATCACCAGGCTAACCCATCCCCCCAGCCCTCTCACCTCTAGAACCCTCAGCTTGTTTCTCAGAGTCCATAGTCTCTCATGGTTCGTCTCCCCCTCAGATTCCCCCCCTTCATTTTTCCCTTCCTACTATCTTCTTCTTTTTTTAACATATAATGCATTATTTGTTTCAGAGGTACAGGTCTGTAATTCAACAGTCTTACACAATTCACAGTGCTCACTATAGCACATACCCTACCCAATGTCTATCTTAATACTACGACATGTAGATTACAGAACCAGATTGACTTTTACTTTTGTTTTGGATAGCATCATCCTGTTGAGCTTATATTTTCAAATAAAAACTTTTCTCCTCATTATCTCCTTTCCTTCTTCTTCTTTTTCTTTTTTTTCTTCCACTCTCTCTTTTTTAGTTTTGAGGTAGAATTTAGTGATTCGTCAGTTGCATATAAACACAGTGTTTATCACATCAAGTGCTTCCTTTTTTTTTTTAAGTGCCTTCCTTAATGCCCATCACCAAATTATCCCCTCCCCCCACCTCCTCTCCAGCAACTCTTAAAAAACAGTATGGAGGTTCCTCAAAAAGTTAAAAATAGAACTACCCTATGACGCAGCAATTGCACTACTAGGTATTTATCCAAAGGATACAAACATAGTGATTTGAAGGGTTACATGCACCCAATGTTTATAGCAACAACATCCACAATAGCCAAGATATGGAAAGAGCCCAGATGTCCATTGACAAATGAATTGACAAAGATGTGGTATCTATCTATCTATCATCTATCTATACCTACACACAATGGAATATTACTCAGCCATCAAAAAAGAATGAAATCTTGCCATTTGCAATGACATGCATAGAACTAGAAGTTATTATGCTAAGGGAAATAAGTCAATCAGAGAAAAACAAAAACCATATGATTTCACTTATGTAGAATTTAAGAAACAAAACAGATGAACATAGGGGAAGGGAAGGAAAAACAAAATAAGATGAAAACAGGGAGGGAGACAAACCATAAGAGACTCTTAACTCATTATCTCCTTTTAAAAGTTTAGTCTTCACTTAGATCACTCCCCGAAAGTAGAGGCATTCTCAAGGTTTTTTAATGCATAGAAGCATATTTTCCATATCACCAGAAGTTTGAACCTATCTCAATCTCTGGTCCTTCTGCCAAAAAGGTTAATGGTCAGAAGTTACATTTGCTCTCTTTTAAGAATTATTTTTGATTCATATTGATTGATTATGAACACATAAGATATATGTAAGTTGCATGAATAGTGATTCAAGAAATACCTATCAGATATAAGTATAAGAAAACATAAAATTATTGCCCAAGTCCCATATGTGAATCTTTTCAACCCCATCTCTTCCTTCGTCTGTCATAGATAACTACTATCTTGGATTTGATTTTATTTAGATCTTAATTTCTTTTATAGTTTTACTGTCTGCTTGTATCTGTAAATAATATATTGCTTAGTTTAACACAGCTTTTTATTATATATAAAGTAATCACACAGAGGATATTTTCTTCATTCTGTAGCATTTTTTGCTCAGTATTATATAACAAAAATTCTAGCCATAATTCTTTTTGGCCATTTTTTTTTAAAGATTTTATTTATTTATTTGACAGAGAGAGACAAAGTGAGAGAGGGAACACAAGCAGGGGGAGTGGGAGAGGGAGAAGCAGGCTTCCTGCCGAGCAGGGAGCCTGATGCGGGGCTCAATCCCAGGACCCTGGGATCATGACCTGAGCTGAAGGCAGACGCTTAATGACTGAGCCACCCAGGCGCCCCATGTTTTGGGCCATTTCTATATGCAATTTCATTGTATAAATACACTGTATTTTTTAAACCATTGAATTGTTGATTGCTATTTAGGTTGTGTCCCAGTGTTTTCTATTTCCAAAAAGATTGCTTATTGATATTCTTAAATATTCATATTTTATACTTGTTTTCTGCATCACATGTTCAAGATTTTCTGTAAGAAATATTTCTGGGAGTTCAATTGTTGAATCATTCATATGGACATCTACAGAAATAATGCATCTAATTTTTTTCCAAAATGACTGTGCCCCTCTCAATGTTTAAAAATTGGGTTGCTCAGTATTACTAAGTTTTAATCCCAGACTTAAAATTTTCCCATCCTGGTGGTTTTAAATCATATTTTAAAGTTATTTCTGATTATTATAATGATGTTTATAATTTTTACATATATTTATTGGCCATTCAAATTTCCCTTTGTGTGGAGTGCTTATCCAAATTATCAATATGAAAAATGATAGAAATGGCATAATTACCAACCTGATAGTATCAAAAGATAATATAGATAATAACAACTTTATGTCAATACATTTGACAACTTCGATAAATCAACAAAATCCTTAAAAAATACAATTTACCGGAACTTTTGAACTGAAAGAGAATGAAATTATCATGTTATAAAACTTATAACATACAATTAAAATAGGCCTTAGAGGAAAATTTGAACATTCGATGTATATGTTAGAAGAGAAGAATTCCAACAGTTTAATAGACTAATTATTTGTTTTAAGATAATAGAAGTTTAACACCAAAATAAATCTTAAGAAGTTAAAAAATAGGAAATAATAACTATGAGAGCAAAAATTAACAGGATGGACTATAAAAAGGACAGAGAGAGGACTACAAAACAAAAGCTGGTTCTCTAAAGAGATTAGTCACATTGATAATTTTTGGTAGAACTAATAAAAAAGAGAGAGAGAGAGAAAGGAACAGAACAAAAAATACATTAGGAATTAAAAAAGGGAAATTAAAAATTTTCCTACAAAAATTGCCATGTCCAGATACCTCCAACATAGTTTTACCAAACATGTCAGGAATTAATTTTGTATCAATTCTTCCAGAGTTGTATCTACTCCAGTCTTGTATCAAATCTTCCCAGAGAACAGACAAAGCAAAAATGATTACCAAGTCATTTAATAAGACTTGCATGCATTTGATAACAAAACATAACAATGACAATAAAATAAATGAAAATTACAGACCAAATTCCATTGTAAAAATGGATGAAAATATATTTAAAAACATGAGCAACTAAATCTAATATTATAGCACAATATGGCTAATTTTGAGCCTTTGAAAGTAGACCAACACATTCATATATTAATGAAGAAAAATCATCTGATAATTTCACCAGATGTAGAAAAATCACTTGATAAATTCAAGAACCATGCATGAACAAAAAGTTTGTCACAAAATATAATAATGAGAATTATACTTAGTGATGAAATATCTTTATTTTCTTAAATTAAGAATGAAACATTTACAGTCATCTCTTCTATTAAATTACATTCAGCGATCATCGCTTTTTTTTTAAGATTTTATTTATTTATTTGACAGAGAGAGACATAGCGAGAGAGGGAACACAAGCAGGGGGAGTGGGAGAGGGAGAAGCAGGCTTCCCGCCGAGCAGGGAGCCTGATGCCGGCTCGATCCCAGGACCCTGGGATCATGACCTGAGCCTAAGGCAGACGCTTAACGACTGAGCCACCCAGGCGCTCCAATCATCGCTTATATTAAATATTGTCATAGACAGTTGAATAAAGTAAGAAATGAAATAAAATTATTAGTAAAAGCCAAAAATCTTTTCCTTTTTTTTTTTTTTAGTTAGAATTGTTATACATGAATACAGTCCAAAAAATCTAAGGGAAATAATTATATTATAAAAGTGCTTACCAGTATTTTTGAATATAAAGTCAATTATATTTACATTAAACAAAAAGAAATCAACAATAAAAAATGCTCAATATTTAATAATATAATCTCAGGGAGTCTTGCTGGCTCGATCATTAGAGCATGCAACTCTTGACCTCAGGGTTGTAAGTTCAAGTCCCATGCTGGGTATAAAGATTACTTTCAAATAAAATTTTCAAAGCACCTGGGTGGCTCAGTCTTCAAGTGTTTGCCTTTGGCTCAGGTCATGATCCCAGGACCCTGGGATCGAGCCCCCCTAGGATCGAGCCCTGCATCAGGTTCCCTGTTCAGCAGGAAGCCTGCTTCTCCCTCTCCCACTCCCTCTGTTTGTGTTCCCTCTCTCTCTGTGTCTCTCTCTGTCAAATAAATAAATAAAATCTTTAAAAAAATAAAATAAAATCTTTAAAATAATAAAATAGTCTCTATTTTTCCACACACAAAATATAAGCACAAAGCAAAACTCTCCCTTAATTACTTAATGATTAGCAAAACTTATGTTAAAAGTGTTTCTCATGCAAATATTTTAATTCCATGATTATTTTTTCTATACTATATACAGGCTATGTAAAGTCAGTTAATGCTCAGGATGCTGTCTGATGATGGAGATTTTTGTATTGTTTTCCTGTTAATATATAGCTAGTAATTGATGGGTTAGGAATACTTTTGATCACCTAGGAGACATGCATATTACAAGGAGATCGAAGAGTTAAAAATGGAATCCAGGGACTTTCTCTATGTAAAAGACAAACTGAAAAACATTAAGCCATGAGAGAGACCAAGTAGTAGGTAGAGTGGTAAGAAAAGTGAAATTTAAAGTATAGAACAACCGGTGTAGCACTTCAAACAATTGGGGTGACCATATGGATGCTCAATGTCTGTCCTAAATTCACAAGTTTCCATATTTCAATAGTCTAATGGGTATTTATCATTTAATATTTATTGATTAAACAATATGGTGTTGAGGGTCAGATCACTGTGCTTGAATCTCAGTTCTACTGCAGGTTCTTTAAAAAATGGAGATGATGATGATGATGTTGATGATGTTGATGATGATGATGGTTTGTATGTCAATACTTAGGCACGGAAATAGTGGTCCTAAATATGTCATGTGCAAATGTAATTTCTAATTTACAAATGGAGACAACTACACTTAAAAAGTTAAATGACTTCCTCAAGTTAATATAGCTAAAAATGTAAAAAAAATAAAGCCAGATTTGACCCAGACAGGCTAACTCCAGAGACTACTTTGTTATCAATAATAATTACTGGCTATATTTTAAGCACCAAGATTTCCTATGTTTCCTACTGAGAAAAATGACTAGAAATACCTACCTCCAAATGTTATTGTGATACTTAAATTTGATGAGGTGATGTATGTAAATTCCTATCAGAGTATTTAGAACTTAGATGATACTCAACCAATGTTAATTTTCTTTCCTCTTTTATTTCCAAATCTAGTTATATGTCACAGAATGAATAAATGACTTTCAAAATAGATATTCCTCTGTTTAGGAATTTTGAAAATAAATTTTCAAATGTATATAAAAGTTTTTAAGAAATATAAGAAACTATCTAGTAAATAATGTTTATTTACAAAAAAACCCACTAAGGGTGCCTGGGTGGCTCAGTCGGTTAAGTGACTGCCTTCGGCTCAGGTCATGATCCTGGAGTCCCGGGATCAAGTCCCACATGGGGCTCCCTGCTCAGCAGGGAGTCTGCTTCTCCTTCTGACCCTTCCCCCTCTCATGTGCTCTCTCTCTCCCTCTCTCATTCTTGCTCTCTCAAATAAATAAATAAATAAAATCTTTTAATAAAAAAAAAACCCCACTAAAATAAAAGCTTAAACATTTTTAATTCATTTTTTTCAAAGATTTTATTTATTTGCTAGAGAGAGAGAGCATGGGCGAGAGAGAGAGTGAGCAAAGGGTACAAGCAGGGGGAGCTGCAGGCAGAGGGAGAAGCAGGCTCCCTGCTGAGCAAGGAGCCCGATGCGGGACTCGATCCCAGGGCGTTGGGATCATGACCTGAGCTGAAGGCAGATGCTTAACCGACTGAGCCACCCAGGTGTCCCTTAATTCATTTGTTAACACCTATCATGGGTTTTGACGATTATATACCCAGTTTTCCCTGGAAAGATCTTTTTGTATTCCTTTAGATTCAGCAGCCAAGCATTCTCAGGACCATATTGACTTGTTTACTTGTTTATTTTCAGAATTATGTATGTCCAGAGCTGAAAAAGAGACAACTGAAAAAGAGATTATTAAACTGCTCATATTAATAGTCACTGAACAAGAAGTAACTAGAAATATTACTGGTATTGGATAATGAAGTTGAGCACATAACAAAGTCAAATAAAGTGAAAATGGATCTTTTTAAGTAAATTTGGGGAAAAAATCTTTTTTTTTTTTTTTGAGTTAGAGTGAAGAAATGAATCTCTCTTCTTGAAATCAAACCTCTGGCTTTAAGTAAAGTGATAATGTGAAGAAAGTTCCTCATTGTCATCCCCTTCCTGAATCTTCTCTTTTTCGTAATGTATAAATATGCTTGAGATGGTATTCTTATGAAGAGCCCTTTGAATCTCTTGTCTCATTTGTGGAAGGGAGTTTTTCTTAATGGGTTGGGAGTCTCATGTGGAAATCCTAACACAGAGCCCAGACTACTCTAGATGTTTAAACATTGCAGTTATTTTAATTTCACTTAAATTCCACTTAAAGCACTATTTATCTTATTCTACCCATATGCAACCATATTTTCAGAAACACTTGAAGGGAAAAATCCATTACTTACATTCCTGGATAATTCTATATTTGCAACTGATACTCAGGCTAATAATGAGAGCCTCACATGTCTTGAAAATGAACTGTCTTCTCTACTAAGGCTCTGTGAACAAAAGGCATGGAATAATAGTGCCAATGATCATATATTAGTTCACTTTTGTGAATTCACATTGTCTTTTGGTTACTTCACAACCACCTTTAAACTTCTGAGATGTATTACTTAGTTCTTGCAATTGGAAATAATTGGAATGGTGGGGAGGAGAGGGTAGATAAATGCACATGCATAAGCAGAGTGAGATATGGTCATAAGCAGTGTAAAAATAATGCTTATCACTAATGGAACATAAAAATGTTGTTCCCTGGGTAGCAACTTAGCTGCTAAAATTGCTCTGGGGAGGTAGAAGCAATGGCAATTTCCTACCTCCAGGGTGGTCCACATTTTTTCTGGTTGAAATAATCCATTGCAAATGACTGATTATGAAATCAAAAAGAAATAACTTATGTAGCAGTTAATATTCCTCTTCAGTGGGATAAATTGATCAATCATAAAAGAATATATATATATATATATATATATATATATATATATATTCAGGAACTTCTGTGAAAGTGGCATACGGGTTTCAGTGTGAATTATATTTACTCTTGCTAACTTTAAACTTCCTTCCTATTTAGAAAGATATAAAGACATGAAGATATTGAGAAAGATATAATCATTTCTACTAAAAAACAAGGGAATTTTTATTTTGGATTCAGATTCAGATTCTAATCTTCTGCTATAAGCTCTGATTATTTTTTTACCCTCTTCTGTCCCGAGTGAAAACCAACTCATATCCTTAGAAAAGTATGTGTATTATTTCTTTAGTATTCATTGCAGAGTATTTAAATAACATCATCTTACATCCCATTAATTTCTAACTGATTTCTGGTCCAGATGTTTGTTAAATTTTGCCTGTTTCTTGCCAGGCAAATAAGCTTTCTACATTGACTTTGAATTCTCAGGTGGATCCATATCCAGGAATATTAATATGGACCAACAATGAGAAAATAAGCCTACCTAAAAGAGATGTATTCCATTCACATTTATTGTAATCTGTTTCTCTCTGTGGGAGACAGGATTGGACCAGTAATCCAAAACAAGTCTGTTTTTTTTTTTTTTTTCCTGGGGGGAGTTAGAGATTCAAGTCCCAAAATGTGAAGCTACCACCATTAGAGATGTCCTTCCCTGTTATTCT
The DNA here is from genome assembly GCF_003265705.2 of Callorhinus ursinus. Lineage (NCBI taxonomy): Eukaryota > Metazoa > Chordata > Mammalia > Carnivora > Otariidae > Callorhinus > Callorhinus ursinus. The sequence continues at coordinate 54,530,738 of NW_027397070.1, forward strand.
CTGCACATAGTGTTTTAGCAAATTGCTGATAACCTCAGACAATAAGAGTGACAGATTAAGGTGGCATATTTTAAATAATAAGAAAGTATTTGACTACAAAGATTACATTTATTACTCTAATAAAATAGTTGAAGTTTTCTATAGTATTATATCCAGGGTTTTTTTTCCAAACAAATTTGGGAGGACAAAAACTGGTATTTCAATTGGATAGATTATGCAAACAGATTTTGGATTTTGTTTAAAACTTAAAGGAGTGATTACATTTGGAGGAAAAACAAACTACTTTTATTGGCTTGCTCATTCCCAGTTGACTCCAGCTCTAGGTCCTCCTTGTTCAGCTCATCTTTTAATACAATGTAGGTTATGAATCCAGACAAAATTCTACACAGGTGGGAGTAAATTCAACCAACACTTAGTCTTATTAGATAAAGTGACCAAATTATAATCTCCAATAAGTATGCTCTAATGTTACTTGCTTTCAGTTTGGCTTGAGCTAGGATAAAGGATGCCTGCATTATAACCAAACTTCATTCCAAGAGGTTTGCCAGGAAGGTTGATTTTGAATGACCTTGCTCGCAAATATGCATGCTAAATCTTACTAACTGCACAGTATAGATAAAGGAATTTACTTTTGATTTTCTACTTAGTAGAAAAATTCTTTAAAAAGAGGTTTTGAAAAATATATATACTCTGCAAATCAAGTATCATCCAAAATGGATTGTCTTTGCATAGGATGTGAAACTGTCAAAAAAGTCTTTTCTTATTCTCGGTTTTCACTGTTTTTGTTTTGTTTTGTTTTATTAGCAAGGCATCTCAGTTTTAACAGTGTATCTCCGTGAGAGAATCTAAAAATCCACCTACTATAGAAGAGTGTACAAAAGCAAGAGGCATGTATTTCTGCTCAAGTAAGTGACTACATGATACATCATCAATAATAGCAGGTTTTTTATTTCCAGCCCAAACACTGTCAACCAAGGCTCTATGATCTGTTCTAAAATCGAGCTATGACACAGACTTCTTATTCTTGGGAGAGAGCAAATACCAATAGCAAAAATGTAATAAAAAAACCCAAAACACCTTCCCATGGTAAATAGTTAAATAATGACTATAACAATACATTATTCTTGTTATTGCACTTGTACTTGTGGTTAACAATACACAGAAGGGAATTACAATGGTGTTCCTGGAATTTGTGAAAAGTTCCTGCTGGAACCTTGAGAGAGTCAGCTCCAATGGAAGTCTCCAGAAATGTCAGCATACTGGTTCTCTTTACTATTCTTTTCTGTCACATAAGTCACATGCTACAGAGACCTTTAAATTTTGTTTTTATCCCATGACACTGGAATTGACTAATATAAAACATGGGGGGTCTAATGTAAACACACATATTCAAGGTATTAAAATGTTAAGTACAAGCATGTGACTTTGGTAAGTCTCCCCAGTTCCTTTTCTCCTTTGTACTGTCGTATTATCAGTAATAAAATAGCTGTAGCTGTGACCACAGGACCTTAAAAAAATGCCTTCCCAGAGCTCTAATTCAATATCTATTTTTCTATTAGTATAGTTAATATAAAACTGATCCAATTAAGGGCATGTCTTGATTCATCTGCATTTTCCAATATGTCACTCATTTTCCAAGGACAAATGTAATAAATATAGGTTGAATTATTTTCAGTAAATTATAATATACTTATAACTAATTAAATTTTATTTATAGTATTACTTATATTACTTAGTAGTACTTATAAGTATTCATACATAAGTATTTAAAACTTGTATTACTTATGTAAGTTATATACATATATTATTAATATTAAGAAATACAAACATTAATAAGCAATAGTTCATAGTAACAACATGAAATATTTGCACATGAGCGTATGATACTTGCCATCATCAAAATACTATTCAACATAACGTGTTTCTTTTATCACTCCATTTGAGAGTAAAATGTGTTTCCTCTTTTGTGTGTGGTTTAACAAAAATGACCGAAATACTTGTCTTTTGCCTTCCTTCACATGGCCTGGATTTGCTTTGAATATCATATGTTATTTTTATGTAAAAGCCAATTCTTAGTTGTTGTTTTTTGAAACAAGAGCCTGCAGATGTATATAATAATTGCATATTTAGTGATGCACATACATTAAAAATGATTCACATAAATTTTAGTGGCTCTCCTGAGGAATAGGGCAATACATATAGTGAAGTTCAGTTCAGCTGAACACTCAGCTGATGGCTCCTTTGCATTTTTCCCTCTGCTAGGATTATGGAGTCCGGGGTCCATATTGGGAGAAGTCAAGAGTGAAATGAAGAAAGCACATTTGACCTTTAAGGACTTTGCTAGATACATGCACAGGATATTATTAGAGCATGGACGAGCATCACTTGAACACTCTTGGATGAAGGAGTAGGAGACAAATGGGTTGAATTTTGAAGAAAAAAACTGCATTAGCTACTACATGAAGACACGGGGTGGATGAGCATTATTGACATAAGAAATACCACAGCTAACATAAGATTTATGAATACATGATATATGCAATCAGAGCAATTTGGTATTGATGTAACATAAGGATAGGTAACAGAAGTAGCAGACTATGAGAATGGCATGATGAGTATTTTTTTTTACTCTTTATATAATATGAAATATAACAAATAACCATACTTCATAAAGTAGAATTGGAACAAAAAATATGGTTGATCCAGGCAGAAACTGAGTACAGAGACTTTAAAAACAACAACAACAACAACAACAAAACACTTTTGAGACATAATTGAATATGATAAATTTTACATGTTTAAATTCTACAATTTGATATGTTTCAACATGTGTATTACTCATAAAACCATCACGAAAATCAAGATAATAAGCATTACCATCACTCAGAAGTTTTCATGGACCCCAGTGTAATCTCTCCCTTCCAACGGCTCCTATCACCGCCTCCCCCCAGCCCCAGGCAACCACTGATTTGCTTTCTGTTACTATAGGTTCATTTACATTTTTCAGAGTTGCAAACAAATGGAATTATACCTTATGTACCCTTGTTTTGTAGGGCTTCCTTCACTGAGTATAATTATCATAACATAGTTCTACCATAATTTGCTTATCCATTCACTTTTTAATGATTATTTCCAGTTTGGGGCTATTATAAATTAAGCTGCAATGTACAAGTTTTGAAAGGATATATGCTGTGGATATATGCTGTCACTTTGCCATGCAAATGCCTAGGAGTGGAATGAATGAGGTGGTAAATATGTATTTACCTTTTAAAAACCTGTTTCTTTTTATTTTATTTTATTATTTATTTATTTTTGTCTCTTTTAATTTTTCAACTGATCACCTATTGTCCCCTTCTAGTCACTGGACACCACTTTCCTCAGGAATTTATTCAGGTGTTGGTATAAATGACACCTAGGCCCCAATTGATATGAAAAACATTCCATTCCTCATATGGTAAGGTTTCTCCAAGAATAAGGGACTCAATAAATGTTTATCAGAAAGAAATAAATGAGTCTATGTTCCATTTAAACTATGTTCCATTTAAACTATGCCTAAATAGATCTGCTGATTAGAATGTATTGGAAATACGACAACTTAATATCCAGAAGGCGCAGGAAGCTTTTCTGTGAAATTATCTTCACTCAAACTAGCCATCTATCAAATGCTGATCCTTCTTAGGGACAGAGTCCTAGATGTTACTAAACCTGGAAAGAATAATGTCTGCCCTATTGATGGCAGATCATGAACTCCAAGTTCACTTTTATTATTCATGGTTATATCAAAACACATTATATATATCATTAGAGCCAGCCAAGATTTATGTTCAAGAAAGTATTTTTAAAATAATTTTCTTACCTTTTTGCCTATTTATCTAAAAGTTAAAAAGAAAAACTCAGTAATATTTAGGACTACAAAATGGGTTGGTACCACCTGTGTATAGTTTTCTTGTTGAAACCTTCATGACTTTGTAAGAATGCCCCTGAAGGAATCAACAGATGTCAACTCTGTGTTTGTAAAGCAGCTAGCTAGAAATCATCTTAGACATAGGAAAAAGAAAAAAAAAAAAAGATTTATACTGAGTTTGCATGGACTGAACGAAGGGATATTTTCTTGAGAGCAAAGTGCCACCATAAAAGGTCTTCTTAGCAGCCACAATGTCCAACCTGCAATGAAAATTTATATCCACACATTACTCTCAACACATACTCAATGATAAATTTATTAAGTTATTTTGAATTGAAAAAGATGTTATTTTCAGCTCAAACCACTTTTTATAAAATTCATATTTTGCCAATATCCCATTTTTCTCTTCTTGTTTCCCCCATGCTTAGATAAGCTTATTTAAGCCAAATCTTGTAAAAGGTTATTTTCTGCACAAGTCAGTCCCCTTGAAAAATGCCCTTCTCGACAAAAATCATTTGCTATTGGCAAAAACATTCACTTTTATCTTTTTTTATTTTCTCGTTATTTGTATTTGATACCACCACTTAAAAATATAAACCTAATTTGGACATAGCATTATTTCTGTTAACTACTCTGAGTTTTTCAAGCTGTGGCTCCCATCCAGTTCATCTCAGGAAAGAGGTAACACAAAGTCCGTCCCACAATAAAACTCTAACAACCTGCTGACTGCCAACTTTCACTTCACCTGTTCTGCAAATTTAATGCATTCGAAAGATGTTTATTTTCATAGGCACTATTTTGTTTTCTACCTTCCAACCCAAAATATCAAGATATGCATTTCTTTGTCTGCTTCTTTCTTCCTTTCTTTCCCCCACCAAATACAAGATCAGCTCAGAAGAAGAAAAAGTAGGTGCTTGAAATATAAGATATAATCATTAAGTATTATTTAAATTGATAACTATACCATTTTGTTGGAATTTTCAGAGTAATATGATGTTGAAAAGCTACTGATTTGCCCTAGAATAGTTAACAGTCACACAATAGGCTGTAAGATGTTTAAGAGACCTGAATTCTAAAGATCATCTCGATGCTTGGAATACAGTGATTGTTTGAAATTGACAGACATCTGGCTCTTGGTTGCTTGTTTTGTGTTTATATCAAAAGGTAGTAGCTGGTTTTAACTAGGCTTTGAACTCTAACAAAAAGATTCTGGAAATATAATTTGTAGCTTATTTCCTAACCTCAAATAAAAACAAAACCAAACAATAATAATACAGTCCACACATTTTTCATATTTTTTTAAAAGATTACAAATTTACAGATGAATCAAGTAATAAAAAATGATGTGAGAAAAGAAATCTGGGAAAAAATAAAAATAAAAAATAATCTCTAGGGATAAATTAAGATTGTATATATTGAGTATAATTACTTCATCTACAAGGTGTGAAGATTGGATGGGATTGGATAATCAATGGATTCATTTAATTGAGGCAAAGTGACATATTTACCCTATGGTAGACTTGTTCACCCATTTTTGCTCATGCTTAATCTCAGGTTAAAGAGGCAATCCTGTGATGGGAATCCAGCAGTGTCTAAGAATTCTGTGGACACCCAGATGTGTCAGTCTCTCCAATATATCTGTACAGCTTATCTTTTGCTTTTCTTTCTTCAGACATGATTCATTCTATTCTATTTTTGTCCTCTCCTACATTAACTGAACGAAGAAGAATCAGTACATTTGTTTCTTTTCTTTCCTTTTTCTTTCTTTCTTTCTTTCTTTTTTTTTTTGAGGGGAAGTGGTTAAGAGTATGCCAAAGAAAAATAGTTATCCCATTCTGCATTTAGTGGCATCTTGCATGCAGCTGTGGAATAATTGTCCCCATGCCAAATAGTCTGTTGAGTTATCATTCAAGAATAGCTTATTAGCCAGCATATATTTAGTAACATAAATCTTGAAATTAGTAGCAAATCATATAGAGACCTTTGGAAGCATTTAACTCAGAATGATAACGCTCTATTTTATAAACTCTCATTTTGGAAATAGAGCAGTACACTTTCATAAATGTCTTTCCAAATGATAAAAGTAGGTGGGAAATGTAGGTTCAAATTTATATAAATGCGTAGACTCAAAAGATTACAGGAGGAATTCAGAGAATTTATGTGTTCCAGCTTTCAGATATTTAATAACATCATAACATTCAGCAACACTCTTTGTGAATGACTAAGTTAACCCTAAAGAATCTAAAAATAATACAGATGATCTTTGATTTGGGATTCATCAAGGGATAGCCAGAAAAGATCAATAACAAAAGGGTGGATAGACTACTAAAAATAATCAATAATCAATAATAATAATAATAATAATAAAACACATCTTGGGAAAGCAGACTACTTAGAATCCTAATAACTCCGGGCACCTGGGTGGCTCAGATGGTTAAGCGTCTGCTTTCAGCTCAGGTCATGATCCCAGGGTCCTGGGATCGAGTCCCGCATCGGGCTCCCTGCTCCTTGGGAGCCTGCTTCTCCCTCTGCTTCTCCCTCTCTCTCTCTCTCCTCCTCTGTCTCTCATGAATAAATAAATAAAATCTTTAAAAAAAAAGAATCCTAATAACTCCTTATTTATTTGTTTCAAATGCTACAATATATTAGACATTTTTAGAAGGCAAGCATGGCTGATGTTTATGGCAGCAATGTCCACAATAGCCAAACTATGGAAAGAGCCAAGATGTCCATCGGCAGATGAATGGATAAAGAAGATATATATGTATGTGTGTGTGTATATATACATATACACACACACACACACACACACACACACACACACATATACACACAATGGAATATTATGCAACCATCAAAATGAATGAAATCGTGCCATTTGCAATGACGTGGATGGAACTGGAGGGTATTATGCTGAGCGAAATAAGTCAATCAGAGAAAGACATGTATCATATGATTTCACTGATATGAGGAATTCTTAATCTCAGGAACAAACTGAGGTTTGCTGGAGTGGTGGGGGTGGGAGGGTGGAGGTGGCTGGGTGATAGAAATTGGGTAGGGTATGTGCTATGGTGAGCGCTGTGAATTGTGTTAAGGCTGTTGAATCACAGATCTGTACCTCTGAAACAAATAATACATTATATGTTAAAAAAAAAGAAGATGGTAGGAAGGGAAAAATAAGTGGGGGGG
>NW_027397070.1:54537930-54632708 GCF_003265705.2 Callorhinus ursinus
CTGGGTGTTATATGCAAACAATGAATCATGGAACACTACATCAAAAATTAATGATGTAATGTATGGTGATTAATATAACATAATAAAATTTAAAAAAAAGAAGGCAAGCATAGGTCTCCAGTAAAGATCACTGTACCATATGAAAAGGATGCACAATGAAGATAGCCTTGTTTGAATAGGTGAGACAAAATGAGACAGAAAATTAGATATTTCTTTCATTACCTCACACATTCTATTTGCTTTTTTATTTTTTATTTTTTTTAAAGATTTTATTTATTTATTTGAGAGAGAGAGAATGAGAGATAGCACGAGAGGGAAGAGGGTCGGAGGGAGAAGCAGACTCCCTGCTGAGCAGGGAGTCTGATGTGGGACTCGATCCCGGGACTCGAGGATCATGACCTGAGCCGAAGGCAGTCACTTAACCAACTGAGCCACCCAGGCGCCCTCTATTTGCTTTTTAATAAATTTCAAAAGCAAAACAAATTGCAGCACTTTTGGAATATTCGAAACTGGTACTTCTTCATTGAATGCACTTGACTGTCTTTGGATTCACTAAGGAAAAAGTAGTTGCTCCAGGTACTTTGGGTTTAAGGATTTCAACCAGATTTGGAGGGAAGCTATCACCAAAGATCTCAAAGTACAGCCACCAAAGGTGGTGGGACTTGTTCTCCAGAGCTCATACAGAAACGCCTCTGATCCCTGAGAAGCTCCAGGAAGAGTCTTAGAATATCTGAGCATGCAGCACCTGTGTGCAACAGTCTCAGGTGTTCCTCAACAAACCACCTTGAACCTTATCTCTGTCATTCCTTCGCCTGCTCAAGCTGCTTACAGTGGTCTCAGAAGTATCACCCTTCTTTCTTTTTCAACTTCCAAATGTTGCATGACTGCTTCTCAGTGTTAGAAAAAGGGGGCTTGGGAAAATGTAGTTCCAGATTCTCCTCTGGAAGAAGTGAGGAATATGTATGCATTTACTTGTGTATAGAGTAGACAGCAGTTACAAATTAATTAATACATATCTATAATTTTTATACATCATTCTAAAATCCAAAAATCTCAGAAAATCAAGGTTTGTTTTGTTTTTTGACTCATTTGTTGGCAGATCAGACTGATGTGAACTCATGCTGAAAAAACCTATCCCACATAGATAGGAGCAACATCAGCATCTTTTCTTTATGTATGACACTTAGATTAAATATTCTTATTTTTGCTGGAGAAATTTCCAAACATGTGGTTGTGGAGTTTTATACTATATCACTTTTGCAAGTCAGAAAAAAATCACAAAAAGTCCTGAAACATACGAGGTCTGATTTCCAGAGTGGGATTGTGGGTTAATATTTGATTGATTCTCTCTTCTGTTAGATTTTCCTCTACTGAAATGATATTTTCCTTATCAAAATAATTTCTCAAATCATTGCCTCATATGGTGACACATTCCATTTTTATGTCTCCCTTAAATCTAAATAAGTTGTCTCTTATGGAATAAAAATAAAGTGTATCTAAATTGCATCTTCATCTTATTACCTACTCGCAGTCTATGAGAATATTTGAAGAAAAAAATACCAAATCACAGTTCAACTGAACTTTGCCTGACAAAATAACTGAATTTGTTGTGTAACCAGTGTATACAGATTTAGTCTAATAATTCTGACCTTAATGGATATCATTATTATTGAGGATAAGTACAATTCCATGAACATAACCCTAAACAGTATGCCTTTCCTAAGAATTTTTGAATACATTTCATGCATAGTGCCCATGGATGCTACTGTAGACATTTTCTTAATGCACAGAATTTAATTATCAAAGACTTTTGTATTTTCCTTTAGTGTTCAAGCACAATACACAGGATAGAAAGAGATTTTTATTGTCTTACATAAAATAGGCAAAATCTCTGATTTTGGCCACATATTTGCTGTTTGATATGGAAAAGATGCATCCTCCTTTATAAAATTTCCTTTATGATTGTGCTCTGGCATTAATTATTGAATTGCATATGCAATTGTAGTTGACAGACATCTATCACTTTATCTGCCATGGCCATGCTTTAAGATATGGAACCAAAAATGTTAGACTGACTCAATCATCCAGTGACTGAAAAGGAGAGAGCTGTCCCATAGAGAAGTCCCAGCAGACACTGTGTAAGTGATACATTTTTATAAAGATACTTAGTTAGATTCAGCAGTTATTTGTTACAAGAGTATAACCTATCCTAATATTATCAATGTCCTTCTGTACAGTTGCAGCAGCTAATGGGATAATTTAAATGGGATAAATGTGTAGATTGTAATTGTTAGAAAAATGACATTGTATCACCAATTTTAAGAAATGTTTGAGCATTTAAACATTTATTAGTGTCATATTTTTCATCCTTATATATCTAGGGGTTAGAGAGAACCTGCTTGTTTGGAGCCGTTTCTGTACTCCCTTTGAATTAGAATTCTACTTTATATAATATCTACAGTTGATCACTGCCTTAATTATAATTGAATGAACTTTGTAGCTTTAAGAGTATGGTAATAATGACATGGGGTTTTATCTTATATTTTAAACAGAATAAATATTTTGTGACTGCACAAAGAAAGAATTCCTTATCTTTCATTCATATGAAGATAGGATTTTTTTTAAATTATTTTTTATAAGAAGTCAAATGTAGCAGATATTTTAAATGTTTTTCAGTTTAAGTTTATAATCTAGTACTTATATTTATATTTGTTCATTGTTTATCATAAGCTAATGGAAGGAAGATATCTTTTTATTTTTCTTTTACACACTCTTCATCCCAAACCAGAAAAACAAAACACCAAGGCCAACAAAAACCAAAAAAGAGCTAAGTAAAACTTTATATGTACAGTATATAATAACCTAAATTGCAATATCTTTTTTTCTGGAGGAGTTATTCAGAAGTTTTCCAGGCCAACATTCCATCAGAAATTTCTTCTAGCTTTTTCATTTAAATGCCACCAGTACTAGAAAACTCTTTAGCCTCAAGGAAACTGTTTCACTTTGCAGAAGAATGGTTGTTGAACTAAGTGTGAATTTTTCCTGACATGCAGACAAAATCTAGCACATCAAAACTCTTTACAGATGGTCCTTAACTCTTGGAGAACTGCAGTATTGTCACCTGCTTCCTACTGGTAAAACTGCTAATATTTGAAAACACTTAATGTGGTTTTCTCTAGTATTTTCTCTATCAGTCCAGATATATTGTAAGTAACTGTGGAAGCATGCAGACTCTGGATTCAGATGGAAAGAAATTCAAATCCTGATTTTAGCGCTACCAGCTAGAAAACATGGGGCACACAAGTTTCTTGCCAGATAAGTAGGGTTAAGAGCATGACTATTTGCTGGGCTACTTTGAGTATTAAATTTGCTGGTCTGCTCTGAGTATTTAAAAATGTGTATATTAAGAACTAACCTGACACACAGTAGGTGCCTAGTAAATATTACAATTATTTTAAATCATCCTTGCTTAGTTAATATCTGATGTGCTATGAACTCCAGATATTCTCCTCAAATAAATAAGCACTTTTGAGACGCGGAAGTAAGATGGCCTATTGAGTAATTTGGTCCAATCTCCAGGGATAAAATTTCCTGACAGTTTCCAGTTCCTAGGAATTTAACTTTTTTCTAATGCTGTTAAAATAAAACAGAACACTGAGCTCAGAGATGAAGCATGTAGAAGGAAAGACAATCTCTTATTAATTTATCAAATTTCTCCTCCTTGTTGTGCAGCCTAAATACTTCTGCATATCAGTATATGCCAAATGTTCTTCAAAGCAAGTTAAAGGGAGGTTTTGCATCCCAAGGGAGTATAATTGAATATACAGTATATTTCGAAACTAGGGCAGAAAGTAATTTCAATTATTTCAATTTGATTTGTGACAAAGATGGTCTTTCACTAATAATGTTGGTTACTTTGACATCGATTAAAAAAAAATTGACCCTAAATTGACACTGTGTGCCTCATATACAAATCACAGGTCAGAAGGAAAAATATTGATGAATTCAAGTACATTAAAATTAAATATTTTCCTTTATCAATAAACCATTAAGAGAATGAAAAGCCCTGAAGTGGAAGAAGACCCTTGTGATGATGATAACTAGCAGAGGGAATATTTATAAAGAACTTTAACAAATCAGTAAGAAAACACAGTTAAAACAAACACAAAATTTGGCCAAAAGGCTTGAACAAAAATTTCACCAATTTGAGGATTTGCATAGCTAATTGACATTTGAAAAACTGTCAAACTCATTAATTACCAAGAAAATGAAAATTCACATTCCCACAGATACAAGACACAGAACTGCAAAAATTGATAAGCAGATAATACCAAGTGTTATGGACGGAATTGTATTCCCCTCAAAATTCAGATGCTGGAAGCCCTAACTTCCCATGTGAATGTATTTGGAGACAGGAACTTTACAGGGGGAATTAAGGTTAAATGAAGTCATAAGGGTGGGAGACTAATCCAACAGGTCTAGTGTCCTTATCAGAGAGCAAGAGACACCAGGGGTACTTGTCCACAGAAAAAGGACATGTGAGGACACCGAGAGAAAGTGGACACCTGCAAAGCCTCAAGAGAACCAAACACACCAACACCTTGACCTTAGACTTCCTGCCCCCAGAACCTGAGAAAATAAACTTCTGTTGTTTACACCACCCAGTTTGTGGTTTTGTTATGGCAGCCTTAGGAAAAGATCATACCAAGTATCAATGAGAATGTGAGTAATGGGAAGTCTCAGGTTGAAATGAAAATTGGAAATTCTGCTTTGGAAAAGGGTTGGCTATTATTTACAGAAATCAGACACACTGCTAGGTCAGTGTTTCTCAACCCAGGGCAACTACTCTTCCCAGCTCAGGACATCTGCCAAACTCTGGAGCCATTTTTGCTTGTTCCCAAATGGGGGTGATAGTGGTGGTAGTGGTGATATTGGCATCCAAGAAGGAGAGACCAGGGATGTAGCTAACCATTCTATAATTCCCATGATAGCTCACCAGAAAAAAGGCATTATCTGGCACAAAATATCCAACTGTACCTCTGTTAAGAACTTGTCTTAAGTAAAAACACCTGCAAAACTGCATGTACGTATGTTTCAGGAGACATGTAGAAGTCTGTTGAATGTCTATAATTGTCAGTGTATTTGGAAACAGTCCAAATGTCTAATGTCTGTAGAGTAGGTAAATACATTGTGGTGTATTTACATCTACAATACTCCATACAACCAGAAAAATGGACAAACCAAAACTATATACAACATATGATTTGATCTCACAAACATAATGTTGATCAAAAGAAGAGAGGCAGAAAATAATGCATGCTGTTAGTGTTCAGTCATGTATATGTATGTGAAAAAATAATGAGAAAAATAAGGGGGGAAGTAGAATTTACAAGTTAGCAGAGAGAGGGACAGTGGTGTGAAGGACTTGCAAAGCTTTGGGGATGCTAACAATATTCTACTTTCTCTCAACGGAGGCTGTTATTCAAGTGTTCAGTTTTCAATGATTGAAGTCCACATTTCTATTTTATGCACATTTCCACATGTGCTTTATATTTCCCAATTTTGAGAAATACTTAAAATATATGCCTGCAAACATATCCATAAGACAATTTCAAGTTTGTTTGTTTTTAAGTTAAGAAAGCCTCATCCACATTTGCAGGAACTCATTGAATTTATTCATTTCTCTCAGGTCACAGAAATCTTAAAATAATAGTAAGCATGCAATAGTTACTACATTTTTGGCAAAAAACTTCCCTTTCTCTGTATTCAATTAATCATTATACATTAACTTTTGAATATTATGCAAATCGAAGAACTGTTGAGCTGGAAAGAGATACAGCTCAGTTTCTCTAAAATGGAGTAGTTTATGATCATATTTTGGGACCAAGATTTTGTCCCATGATGCCACTAGGGAAAAATGAAATGCCAACCTGTGGTACTGAGTCCTAGTGTAGTCAAAGTTTAGCTAGAGGAGAAATCAGAGAGGTTGGAAAGTGTTAGTTAAAAAAACCCAAAAAACAAAAACAAGCAAACAAAACTTCCTGGAGAAGTAGAATTTCAGCTGGACCTAAGTGGAAGATTGGAGGAAATAACAAGATCAAACAAATTATGATAAATTATCTCCAGGCAACTCCATAAAGGCTGAGGATCACTGCTGAAGAGAATCATTTATTAACCAACTGTTCTTTGTGCTTTGAAATAGCACATGTCTTTCTCAAAGTGATGCTCTTTTTCAGTTACCAAAGAGAATAATGCAAAATCCTTTCTTCTTACACTAGTTGATCCCCAAGTAAAGAATGATGTGATTTTATAATGGATCTCCTACTAACACAAGTTAATTCCTAAATACAGAGCAATGTGTTTTCATAATGATTGCTTGGGTTTTGTTAAAAAGTGCATCTGGCTTCATTATTTTAAATGGATGCTCTTAACTGGGAAAGTTATACGTAGAACTATTTTCTGGCTAGGAAACCATTATGTGAGGGGTTCATCCTTTGAAATTCCAGTTCTCACTAGCAATAGGAAGATGTAAGTGTTTTTGTTGTCACCAGTGGCAACAGAAGAAATTTTCTATCTTCAATTCACTGCTTCCTCATAATTCTTAAGAGATAATTAATTATTAATATAAGGAGTGCCAGACTGGGAATGAATTTCCCTAGGTCCCAGTCTGCCAACATCTAGATGTCTGGCTATAGACAAATGGATTTTTATCTCTCTGGATCCCTGATTCCTTTTCTCATCCATAATGTAGCATGCTCGGATGATCTTTGAGATCTTGTTCAGCCCTATAACCTGGACAGTGCTGTACTGTGTAATGCACAAAGAATTTGTGAATTGAGGGTCCCTTTTATAAATGAAAGGTGTCTTGATATCTACAACTGAACATGGCCATGGAGCATGTTAAATAGAGGCTATTGTTGAAATATTTCTTTGCAGTCATGATCCCCTTCTCCCTCTTAGCAGTTCCAGTTTCCATTTCAGGACTCACGTGGTTCCAAGAGAGAAAATCCTTAGCTGACAATTCTAGTAGAGAGGAAGGGACTTGGGACAAAATAAATCCACATGCTCCATTATGCTGGCTAATGATTATTTTGATAAGACACAGGACAAGCCCACTCTGGACCTGCCAATCATGGGGAAGAAAATGTGAAGACAAATGTGCTTTCTCTGTCCTGCTGGACAAGAACAATGAAGTATATGCCACTGGACTTTATAAAAGGCAGCTGGAATGTGTATAGGAATGCACACTTGAGGCAGAATGAAAGCCAAGTTTCAGTAGGGTGCCGAGCCACTCGATCAAGTCTTTACTGGAGTTGATGTATTTGCCTTACTACACATCTGTTTATGTCTCTTTTTTTTAATTTACAGCTAAAAAAAGAATCCTGCTAATATTACATATGAAGCTGGCTTCATATTTGGCATGTCTGTGGAATATGTAAAGCTCATTTGAATCTTACTTGGTAATAAACATATAGGGTCATATTCACCCACGTCTGTCATTGAACTTCCTCTCATTCCAGAAGCTATGATTTGGAATCCAATTTCTATTGAATAAGAAAGAATTTTTGCTTTAGAATAGCTTAACTCAAATTTTTATTTATTTTCCTCAGTTTGGAGATACAACCATAAATAGTACAGGCTTTGCTATGGGGTCTGCATATGGAATAGAAAAAAAATGTTGTTACAAGAAAATCATGTTCCTTGTGAATTATGTGTAATACTGAAAAATAAATATGCAGCAGCACAAAGGAGAGCTTTTCTTTTGATTTGGGGGTTAAGGCAGAACCTGGAGTAGAATAAGGGATAGAGGAGGACAAGAAAAAATATGCATAACTGAATAACTCTTTAAATGTTTAAAGTAGCTTTAAGCATATGTATAATATCTATGGATATGGGTATGCATAAATATGTATATATACATATATATGACTATATCATTTTGGTTATGATAGAGTCCTATGTTTTGTTGATACTTTATTAGTCCTATTAAAAAATCAGTGAGTGGGGCACCTGGGTGGCTCAGTCAGTTAAGTCTCTGCCTTCAACTCAGGTCATGATCCCAGGGTCTTGAGATTGAGCCCTGCTTTGGGCTCCTTGCTCAGTGAGAAGCCTGCTTCTCCCCCTCCGTCTCCCTTCCCTCTCCACTCATGCTCTCTCTCTCAAACAAATCTCTCTCTCTCAAATAAATAAATAAAATCTTTAAAAAATTAGGCAAATTTAGTCTACTAAACCTGTATGTATAAAAAGAGATTAGAATATTTCATCACTTATTACACACAGTCCAGGAAGAATCAGATACATTCTTAGTATCACCACAAAAACGTCAAAGACATCAAACTATAATTTTGTGTAATTTGTAAGACAACAGATGTATTCTAGTGGATTATTAGTGAAGAAAAACAAAGGGAACAGAACATGGAGGTGATGAACTTAGCATGTGAATTAAAAGGTCATAGGCAGAACACAAATTAAACATAGCAGAAAACTCAGCTTCTTTCCTTCCCGGCAAATCAGGAAACTATATGCTAGCTTTTATTAACTAAATTAAAAGTGAAATGCAATGATGGCTTTCGTGGTGTACCCTCTTTTGCATTTTTTGTACTGCTTAATTATATGAGTTAGCTGCTGACAGTCTCACCAACCTCTCTGAAAATTTTGTTGTCTGGAGGTAGCATTGCCTATACGGAGTGTTTAATCAGCAGCACTCATATTTACATGAAGACTGATTGGAAGAATATTGCTTTTTAGAACTTTGCATTATGGTAATTTTTGCTTAATTCCAATACATTAGTTTGCAACCGGAATGACTGATGATTTCTGCCACCTCAGGAGCCGATGGCGCTGTGTGGAGGCGGTGATGAGCTGCAAGCACTTGAGGACCCCTTCGACAATGGCCGCTTCTAGGAACCAAACCCATTCACTCTGCTCATCACTGCTTGTAACCCAAAGGCTCTGTCAAATTCTGCCCAGACATAACCATGCTTCTATATAGTCAGGGATGGCACTGCCCGGGTCAACAAGGAACACCTTATTGATCCTTGAACAAGATAATATTCACTCTATGAACATTATCAGTCTTTTGTTTTGTTTCTATAATTCATTGGCACATATCAGTAGACTGCCTCCGATTTCTGTCTTGCCTCCCTAGTTGAAGAATTATGGAATTCACACTTATAACAAACAGGCAAACTTAACAACACAATGCCTCTTCCAAAGAATATATTCTCAGGCATTTGGTGAAAAAGGTGAAGGGAGGATCTTTGTTGATTGTGAGTCAGGCCTTGGCTACAAAATAATGAGTGCTAAGAAAATAAAATCTTGATATCCAATGGTTAGAATAGTGCACAGAACATCTGAGTACTCAAATATTTCCAAATGAATGAATGGGTGAATAAAAGTGAATTAATTAATCTGGGTTTATCTGACACTTTTTTCATTTTATACTGTCTAAAACCTCCTCAACTCCCACCATGCTATCAAAATTCAAAGCCAAAGAGATTTGAGCCATGCAAATATGCTGCTCTTCACCCAAATTTCCCCCTAGATTAAGCAGCTATTAACAATTCTTCTGTTACACAATTTTTACTATAATTGCAATAGTTTAATTGTAATACAAATGATAGACTTTCTATAGATTTATAATTCATGTGGTCCTCAATTACTTTGGTGCTTAAATTTTCTAAAACTGAACATAGTGATCCCCTTCAGAGTGGCTTCTGCAGTAAGGTGTTTTTAACAAGATCATTCAGTTGTTTTATTGAATCTAAATTGATACACAAATGTGATTATGGCAATGGCTGAGATAAGGCAGGATTGTTTGAGTTCAGGTTGTCCATTTTGGCTTATGATATGTGAAAAATCAAGTTTTGAGTAACACCATTGTTTGTTCAAACTTTATGAAACACTTAACCACCCCTCATCATGTATATACGTATCTGCTCTATTATTAACGTATGCCAATAAAATAAGTACCATTTTCGGTGCATATGTACGATGCATGGAAAATAATACTTTTTATTCAACACTCCATTTATGATATTTATACATATCGTTATACATGGTTCCAATTTATTCATTTGTACTTCTACATAGGTATTTTCCATTTTATAAATATATGCCGCCCTTCACCCAAATTTTCTCCTAGATTAACGAAAGCAAAAATGTACATGAGCCCAGGATGATTATATAGCATATAGAGGGGTTATTTGGGTGATTCAGAAATCACTATTTTTCAATTTTGTTCTACATTTGTATGGAAATGAAAGTATAAAACAATGTTTTCTAAGCAGCCATTGCATCATTAAGAAAAAGTTTCAGAGTATAACGCAGAGTAGACAAATATCAACATTCATAAGCATAGTGGGAAATCTTACATAAAAATAAACACGATCATCACCATTATGCAAGATTCAAGCTAATATACCATCTGTATGGAGAAATTAGCCATTTCTGCATCATGATTTTTTCATTCAGAGTTTAATCAGATTGCTTATCATTGATACCTCTGCCACAAAATGTTCATCTGAAGCCCACCATAAAAACATATACGACTCTTCACAGGAGAATTGGTTGAGTTTTTTTCTAATGGGTTAAAATGGATTTTTGAGAAATAAATATCCCAGAGCACACCGGCGACTACTTTATTATTTTTTCTTTAAAAAAAATGTGATCTAATTTGCTGTTATACAAATTGCGGAATAACAGCTTGTAAGAATTCTACATTGAACCATCTGTGGATTTTTCATAAGAAATGAAAAGAAATGTGAAAGGTGTTTTGTTGGATAAATTGATGGATTGGTAAATTTTCACCAGATTTTAATGGATATGTTCATTCTAATGGCAGCTGAGTAAAGCTAAAGTTTTTAAGTGATCTAAAATGAAAAGTCATACTATTTTTTTACACATAAGAGGTTGATAAATACTTAAAAGTGTGATGACACCAAGTTCTGTCAAAAAGGCACAGCATCATAATTTTATACATTGCCCAAAGAAATATAAATTTGTATACTATTTTGGAAAACAGTTTGGTTATACCTCATAAAATGCAAGATAGTCATGCCCTATCGTTTAGAAATTTTACCCACTGGCACATAACATTTAAAACATTTTAGAACATTACACGAGGTAATATGTACCCAGCAACACTGTTTGTAAAAGTGAGAACTTAAAAACAATCTGGATGACCACACACGGGAGAATAGAAAATAAATTCATATATATTTATAAAATGGAAAATATCTATGTAGAAGAACAAATGAATAAGTTGGATCCATGTTTAATGATATGTATAAATATCATAAACGGAGTGTTGAATAAAGTATTATTTTCTAAGACTGTACATATGCACTGAAGGCATAATTGTTTTCATGGGGATGAATACCACCACAGCGTCCATGCCAATGAAGGAGGGTTAAACATGTCAGCAAGGGATACATGGGACCTTACTTGTATTTGTACCTATTCACTTTTTAAAAGTGTTCAATAATTATTAATTATGTGGGAGCCTGGGTGGCTCAGGCGTTAAGCGTCTGCCTTCGGCTCAGGTCATGATTCCGGGATCCTGGGATCAAGTCCCACATCGGGCTCCCTGCTCTGCAGGAAGCCTGCTTCTCCCTCTCCTACTCCCCCTGCTTGTGTTCCTGCTCTCACTATGTCTCTCTCTGTCAAATAAATAAATAAAATCTTTAAAAAAATAATTATTAATTATGTCACTTATATATTTGAAATCATTCCTAATAAGTTGCATTGCCATTTACCTGTCGACAAAACTCGAAATCTGCTTTTCTGCATTTCATGATTCATTGAAGAAATTCCAGCTCAGCGGTGCCCTGACTTTTCACATAGATAAACCAGAGTAATCTGTAGAGACTTTTCATTCCCAGACAATATATTTGGCCACCTTATGTGTAACAGTAGTTTGAATATTTTATTTCATTTTATTTTTAAAGATTTTATTTATTTCTTTGACAGAGAGTGAAAGCAAGAGAGATCACAGAGGGAGAGGAAGAAGCAGACTGCCCACTGAGCAGGGAGCCCAAGGCGGGGCTCGATCCCAGGACCCTGGGATCATGACAGGAGCACAAGGCAAATGCTTAACCGACTGAACCACTGAGGTGCCCCTGAATAGACTCTTTTAAAAAGGCTGTTTTAAAAGGTCCCCTAATTGATCACACAACTATAGAATAGCCATCCTGATAGCAGCCAGGATAGGACAGTTTAGATTCAGGATCTAAATATTTAATACTCGGTTGGAAGGAGGAAGTTGGAACAAAAGCTGTAATGAGGAATAACAAATCATCTAGAAGGGCAATGGACACTCCCTATTGATTACATAGTGTGTAAAGAGAAAAAAAGAAATAAAGTAAAATGTCCCCTACACTTCACCATCTCCAGGTGTTCACCTCTAAACCCTACCACCAGAATTATATTTCTAAAATTCAGACTGAACACTTTATTTCTCTAGTTCATGCTATTCACTTCCCATGAGCAACAGGATCAAAGAAGAAAGTATTTTGTGTGCTATTATGGCTATTCACCCTTTTACTTGCTTGCTTTTCTAGCCTATCTCTCTGTTGGAGGTAAGTCTTGCCCACCTCCTTCTCCCCAATGATCTTTAAGTTTCCTAAATTACTTATATTGCATTTGGTGTCTGGGGCTTTGGGTATACTTCTCTCTTTGCTGCTTTTCTCACCTTATATTATTAATAAATTCTTTATTTGACAAGACTGACCTTGAATATCACCCTTTCCTCTAATCATGATATTGACAGTCAGATGCTTTTTCTCGGCTTTAATCACATGGTGTTCAGGTCTTCTCCTTGACCTTAACACACTGGGTGTCATTATAAGTCCTGTCAGTCAGTTGTTACAATTCACATTCCTGCCAGGCACAGGTAAAACACAAAGAATATGCTTAGAAAATATTTATTATAACAGTAATTGAGTCAAAGATGTGGTATCAACATTCAAGGTAGAGAGACAGCTGCCTGTTTCATTTTTATACAGCACACTCCTGCTTAGTGAGTAGAGCAAGTGTGGGTGCTCTAGAAGGATGGCAAGTTTATCCTCTCTGCCACTCTATCAAGAGAATTGTGTTGGCCTTTTCTGCTTCTTCTACAGGAAGTCCCAGATGCGAAAACAAAACTGATGAACAACCTAATTAAAGCCAACCATCGGCTGTATCCAGGGATTTATGGGAATTAATTTATTACAAACAGAGTGTGGGTTAGAGCACTTAGAACAGGCTACCAGTTCTATTTCTACCATTAATTTTTAGTGTAGGACAATTGTCAGTTTAGCTAAATTTTCTATGTGTTGATACTTTTCATTGACAAAATGGGGATAGAAATAGCAAATCCAAAGCCATGTTTCATGGGGGTTATTGAATTAATGTTTATATAATACTTAACAAAGTACCCAGTAAATTGTGGGCATTCAGTGAACATTGGGTGTGTTTTTTTTTTTTTTTCATTGCTGTTATCATTAATATCCAGCCCTGGGCTCTGATACCAGAGACAGAACAGTCTCTAGCATGTCTTCTCTCTCCTAAGTTTTATAGTAACAAAAATGTATTCCAGGAAAAATTCCAAACATTAAAAATGTGTTTTCATAATGAAAAGACTATAAAATGAGATTTTACTTTACTGACGAGGAAATGGAATTATTTGCCCCAAATCATAGGGCTCCTGTAGGCTTTAAAACTAAGCTAGTGGGTTCTATGACCATGCTTTTGACGACTATGTTATACCTCCACTCGTTAGTCAGCAACATTTTATTTTATTTTTTACAAGAGTTGAGGAATCATGTATGAGTAATAGATCTAGAAATAAAACAATCATTCTCTTATTTGGCCCTTCCTATGCCCTCAGCTGATAGAAAGTTAATTTTGCACAAATAAATTATATTAACTATTATTTTGTTATAATAAAAAGTAAAAAAAAAACACAATAACTGAGAGCATTGTGGTGAGTGGATATAATGCATCAATCATCTTGAGAAGATACACATTTTTTTGTCACCTACTAGATGTTAGTATCTATGGAGAGACAGCTAAGCTGAGTAAGGAGCTTTAACATATTCAACAAAGTAAATGCAGGGGTCTGAGCTTTTGAGGTGTTCTTACTTATTTGACAGAAACACTTTTATTGGTAATGCATGGTAAATCTCCTTGGCAGCATTAAAACAATTTCACATAACAAAGTTGTTTCCTATCATGGTTTAGATAACACATTAAATTTTTGCAACATGTGTAACTTTGAATCTCATTTGGGGCGAAGGTTTCAGTTCCTAACTCAGTTCTTTTTGCTTTAATAGCATGAAAGAAGAATCTACTTATTAAGAATCATGGCACTCCAAATTAATTGTTTCCTCCAGCATAAAAACCCAGGCTATTTCTCCACTTTTGACTTTTGTCGGAATTGAAGAGATTCTTATGATATATTAAAAGATTTTATCTTTCCACAAAAGCTACAGCTGGATGATTTAAAGCAAAAGCAAGCCAACTTATAGCATGAATTAACAAGAAAAGTGGTCACTGTTTAAAACCAATGAGTTACTTACATTGGAGATAAGGAATGGCTTAACCAAAGGCACTTTGTGGAACGTAATCAGTGAGGATGATTTGGAAATAAATCTTGTTCTTGAGGGGTCCTCTCTTGTCTCCCTTTACCTCAGGGTAAACAATGACTTTCTACTTTAATTAATTTTTTCAATTTTCTCACTTATAACTTTCTATAACATTAATTCTTCAACATATAGGGATTTGGGATACTCAGTAGAATCAGGGGTTAGTCTTTAAAGGTTATACTTAAATAGCACTTATAAATTAGTGTAATCTGCAAATTAAATTAGACCCCAAACCAAAAGCCTTTTTTATTGCAGGTGATGGTTCATTATAGCTTAATAAATGGTTCACAAAAGATGGGAATGCAAATAATATTAGCTGATTTTTAAACCTTATTTTTTTCTTTTGCTATTGTTGGTTTCTGCACTGCACCTGAACAGTAAGTACTTCAACATCTCCCTTTTTTCAAGTGAGGTAACTCCGGCAGAGAAGGGAGAAGTAATTCCAGAAAATTATACAGCTACATAGTGAGAGGGCTGGTATTTAAATCTAGGTGGCTTAAATCCAAATGTTATGTTTAATTACTAAGCTATACTTTTCTCATTATGTAATTCATATTTCATGAACACAAAAGATTTCCCTTTCTTCTTACTGCTTGTCTTTATGCTTTATAACAAGGAAGGTTAAGGCTACCATATAAAATATTAACAAGTCAGCTCCCAGAAATTCTTAAAATGAGTAACAAGTGACATGAACACTGTAAAAGGTGGCAGAGCAAGGGAAATGGCAGTGACAGAAATAGTGACAGCAAAGGATTGTGGGACTATCCAGGCAACCATAGACTCAGATGCTTCTTCTCACTTAGCTTTTTTAATTTCATAGATGTTTGCCCAGGTCATATAAATCTAAGCAAATTATACAACTGTGTCCATCCAGAGTTTAACGTAATATTCATTTATTTATTTATATAGTAAATATTTATTAAGCATCCCTTTAGGATAAACAATATTCTCAAGTTCTAATGATAAACATGAGACAATAGACACATAAAAACACAAAATAGGACTTGATGAGCTAGATGATATCATGGCAATATAGTATACATGGGGAATCCTAGGAAGTTGTTTATTCCAAAAAAAATGAATAAGGCTAGGATTTAGAAAGAGGTAAGCCCAAAAAGATTATGGAAGACCATGACAGGCAGGTTATGAAGAACCCCCATATTCCACAGTGGATATATTTTTTTCTCTCCTAGGGGTAAGAGGGAAGTTCTCAACTAAGAATGGAATGATGGAATGAACAAGAGTTGAGGGACTAAAGGGAGTCAATATGCTGAAATACACAATTTCCTTTTATAATCACAAGAAAATTCCTGAACTATATGAAATCGTTAAAAAAATTAGAGATGTCAGGTTATTGCATTGCACAAATTGGCTAAATAGCTCCAAAGGGTGTTCAGTCATAGGGTATTTTTGAACAGTTGGTGCTATATGCTGCTTTACTTATTTGGTTACATATTCAATATATTTGATTCACCTATTCAGATTGGTTAGACAATCCCTTCAGTGGAGTGAGAGGGCCAGGAGCTAGACTGCAGTGGTTTGATGAAAAGGAATAGCATCGAGTTTCTAAATGGTTTGGCAGCAAAAGGTATAGAGTATGGGGGAAGTGATAGGAAAATAGATGGGGAGTTTATAAAGAGATTTTTTTGTTTGATTTTGTTCTGTTTTTGTTTTTGTTTTATGTGGACAATGGAGTATTTTTTTTGTTTTTTATTATGTTAATCACCATACATTACATCATTAGTTTTTGATGTAGTGTTCCATGATTCATTGTTTACGTATAACACTCAGTGCTCCATGCAAAACGTGCCCTCTTTAATACCTATCACTAGGCTAACCCATCCCCCCACCCCCCTCCCCTCTAGAACCCTCAGCGTGTTTTTCAGAATCCATAGTCTCTCATGGTTCGTCTCCCCCTCTGATTTCCCCCCCTTCATTCTTCCCTCTCAATAGATGCAGAAAAGCATTTGACAAAGTACAGCATCCTTTCTTGATCAAAACTCTTCAGAGTTTAAGGATAGAGGGTACATACCTCAATATCACAAGCCATCTATGAAAAACCCACAGAGAATATCATTCTCAATGGGGAAAAACTGAGAGCTTTCCTACTAAGGTTAGGAACACGGCAGGGATGTCCACTATCACCACTGCTATTCAACATAGTATTAGAAATCCTAGCCACAGCAATCAGACAACAAAAAGAAATAAAAGGCATCCAAATCGGCAAAGAAGTCAAACTCTCACTCTTTGCAGAGGATACGATACTTTACGTGGAAAACCCAAAAGACTACACCCTAAAACTGCTAGAACTCATACAGGAATTCAGTAAAGTGGCAGGATATAAAATCAATGCACAGAAATCAGTGGCATTCCTATACACCAACAACAAGACAGAAGAAAGAGAAATTAAGGAGTCAATCCCATTTACAATTGCACCCAAAACCATAAGATACCTTGGAATGAACCTAACCAAAGAGGCAAAGAATCTGTACTCAGAAAACTATAAAACACTCATGAAAGAAATTGAGGAAGACACAAAGAAATGGAAAAACATTTCATGCTCATGGATTAGAAGAACAAATATTGTGAAGATGTCAATGCTACCTAGAGCAATCTACACATTCAATGCAATCCCTATCAAAATACAATCCACTTTTTTCAAAGAAATGGAACAAATAATCCTAAAATTTGTATGGAACCAGAAAAGACCCCAAATAGCCAGAGGAATGTTGAAAAAGAAAGCAAAGATGGCAGCATCAAATTCCGGACTTCAAGCTCTATTACGAAGCTGTCATCACCAAGACAGTATGGTACTGGCATAAAAACAGAAACAGAGATCAATGGAACAGAATAGAGAGCCCAGAAATGGACCCTCATCTCTATGGTCAACTAATCTTCGACAAAACAGGAAAGAATGTCCAATGGAAAAAAGACAGTCTCTTCAACAAATGGTGTTGGGAAAACCGGACAGCCACATGCAGAAGAATGAAACTGGACTATTTCCTTATACCACACACAAAAATGGACTCAAAATGGTTCAAAGACCTCAATGTGAGACAGGAGTCCATCAAAATCCTGAAGGAGAACACAGGCAGCAACCTCTTTGACCTCAGCTGCCGCAACTTCTTTCTAGAAACATCGCCAAAGGCAAGGGAAGCAAGGGCAAAAATGAACTATTGGGACTTCATCAAGATAAAAAGCTTTTGCACAGCAAAAGAAACAGTCCACAAAACCAAAAGAGTGGGAGAAGATATTTGCAAATGATATATCAGATAAAGGGCTAGTATCCAAAATCTATAAAGAATTTATCAAACTCAACACCCAAAGAACAAATGATCCAATCAAGAAATGGGCAGAAGATATGAACAGACATTTTTCCAAAGAAGACATCCAAATGGCCAACAGACACATCAAAAACTGCTCAACATCACTCAGCATCAGGGAAATCCAAATCAAAATGTCAATGAGATATCACCTCACACCAGTCAGAATGGCTAAAATTAACAAGTCAGGAAATGACAGATGTTGGTGGTGATGTGGAGAAAGGGGAACCCTTCTATACTGTTGGTGGGAATGCAAGCTGGTGCAGCCACTCTGGATAACAGTATGGAGGTTCCTCAAAAAGTTTAAAATAGAGCTACCATACGATTCAGCAATTGCACTACTGGGTATTTACCCTAGAGATACAAATGTAGGGATCCGAAGTGGTATGTGCACCCTGATGTTTATAGCGGCAATGTCCACAGTAGCCACACTGTGGAAAGAGCCAAGATGTCCATCAACAGATGAATGGATAAAGAAGATATGGTATATATATACAATGGAATGTTATGCAGCCTTCCGAAGGAATGAAACCTTGCCATTTGCAATGGCATGGATGGAATTGGAGGGTATTATGCTGAGTGAAATAAGTCAATCAGAGAAAGATGTGTATCATATGACCTCACTGATATGAGGAATTCTTAATCTCAGGAAACAAACTGAGGGTTGCTGGAGTGGTGGGGGGTGGGAGGGATGGGGTGGCTGGGTGATGGAGACTGGGGAGGGTATGTGCTGTGGTGTGCGCTGTGAATTGTGTAAGACTGTTTAATCACAGACCTGTACCTCTGAAACAAATAATACATTATATGTTAAAAAAAGGACAATGGAGTATTTTAAATAGCCATTGAGAAGATCTGTTACCAGAGTGAGGTTGGATCCACAGGGAGAGAAACGATAACCATAATTCACCCAATGCTAGTGAAGGCAGCTGGCATTAACATCAGATTTACCAAAAGCAACTTTATCTTAATAAAAGAGAAGAATGGTAAGGAGGGCACCCATTTATATTTGGTAGTGAGGTAAAGGAACATTCGAATCTGAGGTAAGTGATCTGCAGAAAATAGGAAAGTGAAAGAACATATGGGATAACCAGACATTTGAGAAGAATAAACAAAATTTGAAATAGCCATTGTACCGTAAAAGGTCAAGCTGACCAGAGAAACATATTGGTAGTCCCTGCCATCTCACAATACTATTTAAAAATTTTGGACTAAAAATAAATGCTGAATTTTAAGTGAGACAGCAAGTTGCCAAATTATATCTATCATATTTAACTCTCTAAATTCCCCCAAAAAAGGCAGAAAGGAAACATAACAGGATATTGACACTGACCGACTCTGGGACATAAGATTATAGACAAATCTTTTTATTTATGTATTTTTGAATTTTTCAAGTTTTGTTCAAGGAGTAAATTAGATTTTTATAGGTTTTGTTATTTATATTTCTCACCCATAATTCATTTATTCACTTTTGGACTTCATTTATTTTCCATTTTATAAACATTAAAAATGATGGACATCCTTTGTACAGGTTTTTGTGTACATGAGCAAGAATTTCTCACAGGCCATACTAGAAGTAAATGTTTAAGTCAAAAGCTATGCATGCTTTTCTTTTTAATATATTTTGCAGCTTTCACAAACCCCAAAACTTCAGAAAATGAAGTGACAAATGCACATGTATTCATTTACCCTGTATTAGCTATCGTTTGTAGTTAGCCCTATTTCTTCAGATATTTTAAAGCAAATAAGTGAGGCCAATGCAGGTACTGCTGAACCCTATCATGTTCCCTTATGCAGTTATATCTCCTCTACTCTCCCCAGAAGGAATAATAACTATTCTACATTTTGCAAGCTTCATTCCTGCCTATTGTTTTATTTCTAGCAAATATTTAATAATCCATAAACAATGTAAAATATAATGTTTTGTGTGTTACGTTTTAAAATGTACTTGAAGTCTTTTATATTACATACGGAATTCTGCACTAGGAAATTACATAGGGGGGTTTATTGCACCACTATATGTAATCACAAAACCAATTTAGAAAGTAGGAAGAAAAGAAAAATGTAGGGAGAAAAAACTGTTTTATGTATACAATGAACTATTCTATAGTCTTAATGAATGAATAGATCTATATGAATCAACATGAAGAAACTCTGAATACTTAATATTGATGGTGTTCTTTTGGTGATAAGAAAAGAAAACAATAGGGGTGACTGCGTGGCTCAGTCGGTTAAGCGTCTGCCTTTGGCTCAGGTCATGATCCCAGGGTCCTGGGATCGAGCCCCGCATCGGGCTCCCTGCTTGGCGGGGAGCCTGCTTCTCCCTCTCCCATCCCCCTGCTTGTGTTCCCTCTCATGCTATGTCTCTGTCAAATAAATAAATAAAATCTTAAAAAAAGAAAAAAGAAAAGAAAACAATATATAGGTAACTATAGTATTATGTATGGCTCTCTTGGAGGTTTTAAACTAGGAGACAATGTTCATCAATTGGTGTGATGTTTACCAAATTATTTCTCTTGGTTATGTTACCTTTGCTCTTCAAAATTTGAGACTGAAAAATGCCTGTGTTTGCTTTGTCCTCTTTCTGTAAATAATTAGTTAATGCTTGCTTACTACTGCCTCCTCTAAGTTTTTGCTTAGATCAGACAAATGTAAAATCTTTTTCCAATGTTTGTCTCCTACCATATTCCCATTTCATTTGTTGAATCAAAATTCAAGGTTCTCCTCCAGAAACAGGACTCTTCTTGTACTCCAAGAAGAATGGCACCACATAATCTCAATTTCCAGCTGCTGGGCCCTTATGTGTTTACTACTGACATGTCAAATATGTGTGTATAGAAACTTGTGGATTGAAGGCAAATCTCTCCCCAACTAAGTCAACCTACACTAAACCCAACTTGACCCCAATAGATCGTAAGTGTTTCAGTGGCGGAAATATGATCTTATAATATTAATATGCCCTGATCTAGTGGTCACAGAGAAATTTCATATTTACCTTTTCCATGCTGATCTAAAGATACTAGCTTGATGTTTTAAAACACAGAAAGATTGGGGCGCCTGGGTGGCTCAGTCACTAAGCGTCTGCCTTTGACTCAGGTCATGATCCCAGGGTCCTGGGATCGAGCCCCACATCAGGCTCCTTGCTCAGCAGAGAGCCTGCTTCTCCCTCCCCAACAACCCCTGCTTGCGTTCTCTCTTGCTCACTGTGTCTCTCTCTGTCAAATAAATAAATAAAATCTTAAAAAACAAACACAGAAAGATTGCTTTTAATTACTCAATTCCCTTTGTATAATTTTCATTTGTGCCTTGGGAAAGCAACATGTATTAGTTAGCTATTGCCACAATCATCCTATGCTTATGCATTGTGCACTAGCTGCATCCACCCTGCCATAAACTGCAGAGCTGCAGGTTGGTGGGGTAACTCTGCTTCACGGGTCTTTGGACCCAGTCTGGTGCTGTAGTTTCTACATAGTAGTAGTATGGAGTAGTATATAGTTCCTATGTAGTTCCTCATAATAGCCATGGAAGCACAAAAGGACAATCCCAGTGATTTCCCCACTGTATCCTAACATCCCACTGAACAGAGCACGTCACAAGGCTAGAGCCAAAATCGAGTATGCACAGTATCCAGAGATGGAATGATAAATGGAAGAATAATCCGCCTGCCATGAGGCCACACAAATAGTATGGATGTATTATTCGATAACAGAGAGTGAAAAAAAAATGAGACCAATAATTCAACTGACTGCAGAGCTCACTTCCCGCTTGAATTGTCTTGCTGAAAGGAAATATTGGCTCTGCTGAACACATGGATTTGTAGGCAATCTCTTGTCAGAAAAGAGAAACACTGTAAACCAACATCTTTCCCTGGTTAAGACAAAATTTTTTTCTTAATTGACAGAAAATGGAGTATACATACAGAACCCAAGTATGACACAGTCATCTTTTCATCTCAGAAATCTGGGAATTTCTAATCTGTTTTTTTTTTTAATAGAGGAACTCTATTTCATCCCTAATTGTCTGCTTTTGAATTTTATTTTAAATCACAAGCTCTTTCAAGTCCTCTTGGAAGTAGGCAGGGCTTTTGAAACAAATAAATTCTGGTTTGTGGGTAAAACAAATTATTGAGCACTTTAATAAGTTGGAAAGTGGCAGCCCAAATATATATCAGCTTCCAGAAATTCTTATAGGCCAACATTAGGATGAGAGAGTGGCTTATATGTGGATGTTCACAGAGAACAAGAACAATATCTATTTTGTCTTAGTGTATGCAATGTATTCCTTCATATATTTTCAAATGTGTCATCAAAAATGCCATTGATTTGTGGGGGTAGAGAGGAAAGGAGAAGAATATGTTACTTGATTCTCTAGGCACCCTTCCCAGTGAGGGTTTGGCTTTGCAAAGGTGTCCAGGGATGATGGGCCAGTTTGAACCTACTAATTTTATTGGGATTATACAATTTTATAATAATTACATAATTATACAATAAAAGATTATTGTTGCACTGAACCTAATAAATAGAAATAATAATGGTGACATAGAAACATAGCTACACCCAAACAAAAAAGGCTATTATAAAATCTAGTAGCTTTCCAAAATTAAATAATAATGATGAATTTATTTTCCTTCTTTCTCAAAGTAAAATTCACTAGGGGAAAGTAAAAAGGATAATATATTGGAATTCAGATTTATAGTTTAACAGTTTACTGAAATCTCCTCTGGATGAGATATTGCAATTTGCATACTGGAATTTTTACTATGTTTCTTCACTTAACAAAAACTTACTGGGAGCCTACTGTATGCCGGGTATTATTTTAGGAGCTGACATATAGAATTAGACAAGTCCCGGGCGCCTGGGTGGCTCAGTTGGTTAAGCGACTGCCTTCGGCTCAGGTCATGATCCTCGAGTCCCGGGATCGAGTCCCGCATCAGGCTCCCTGCTCGGAGGGGAGTCTGCTTCTCCCTCTAACCCTCCCCCCTCTCATGTGCTCTCTCTCTCTCATTCTCACTCTCTCAAAAATAAATAAATAAATCTTAAAAAAAAAAGAATTAGACAAGTCCCTACTCTCATTGGCTAAGGCACACACACAAAAATATGTATGTAATAAGATATTATCAGGTAGTCAAAGTAGTAGGATAAAAATAAAACATAGTCATACAACTTGGGTTGACTGAGACTATGTAGTTAAGGACTATGAGAAATGGCATTTAAATGGAGAAAAAAAAAAAAAGAAAGAAAGAAGACCTCAAGGAAAAGCATTCCAGGCACAGGGAGTAGGTAATACAGTGTCCTTGAAAAAGTACTTTGCACCATCCAGTTTAAGGAATGACTGGGATGTAGAGAGCAGAATGCAGAGTGGTAGGCAGGGGCTAGTCCTGTGAGCCTAGATGCCAGGTAAGGATTGTAGACTCAGTGCTTGTGCAAAGGGGGAGTTTGACCGGGAAGTGGTATGCTATAATGCATACTTTGAAAAAATTACTCTGCAGCATGCTATATAGGAAATAGACCCAGAAAAGTGTCAAATGTGGGAGTCCGAAGTCAAGAGACAGGTTAGTCAAGTAGGGAAGATAAGATGAGGCTTGGGTTGATGATACACTTTGTTAGTTAAAAACAAACAAACAAAATTTTATGTAATCCACTCTAGGATTTAAAATTGGCAAAGAAATGACATAAGGCTAGTTATTACAAACAGAGTAGGACCATGATCCATATTATGTTATTTATATTTAAGTAGAATATTCTTATCACAAAAATTATTTTTAAATGTAAATATTCTAAAGCTTTCAGTGTCCAATACCACATGTAAGGAGCTTAGAAGTCACCACTCAGTCCTAACAAGTAAAAATCTGAACAAGCTGAAAAATCAACAACTCTTCTTAGATCCTCACAAGAAGTGAGGTCACAAGGCAAACCACTGTAACTCCAATTGAAGACATAGACTGGTACATAGAGAGGATCATTTCTTAGCCAGAGCACAGACCTCTGCAGGAAGCAGTGCCTGGTTAAGAAAACCTGAACTGTAATTGAAGAATTTCTGGAGGCTAACTGTGGGCAGTTAAACAACTCTGAGGAATACTCAGTCATAGGGGCCCCCTATGCTTTTGTGAGATTTACCTCTCAGAAGTAAAGGGTCTCAAAGCAAATAAAGGAGTAAAATCCCCTGGAGCTTCTAGTAGGGGGAGGAGAAAAAGAACCATTTTGAAATATACCAGAGAACTCTGTTCTTAAAGAGTCTGCCCTCAGAGAAACTATTTAAACAGATCCTAAACTGCTGGGATTTTATCAGAGCTAACTGACTTGAGGAAAGGGAATTACTGAACTGCAGCACACTCTAGCCTTCCCATCCTACCTAAGGGGAGAAAAAAAAATTAAAAACGCTTGTGAAGTTCATAGTCCAGAGGCACAGACTCAATAAAAGACTGGCACATAATCATAGAACTCTAGAATGCTTCCCCTCCCCCAACACCTCACCATCACATTATTAACGTCTTATTTACAGCACTTTCTTTTCCTTGGTTGATCATATCTGGCTATCACAAAAAAAATACATGGCACACTAAAATGCAAAAAAAAAAAACAACAAAAACCCACATTTTGAAGAAACAGGAGCAAGCATTAGAACCAGACACGTTAGCATTGTTGGAATAACCAGACTGGGGATTTAAAGCAATTATGATTAATAAAGTAGACAGTATGTAAGAACAGATGGGAAATGTATGCAGAAAGATGGAAATCCTAAGAAAGAATTAAAAAGGAATGCTAAACACTGTAACAGAAATGAAGAATGCCTTTGATGGGCTTATTAGTGGTAGACAGGGGGGCATGGCTGAGAAAAGATTCTGAGCTTGAGGATATCTCAATAGAAACCTCCAAAACTGAAAAGCAGGGAGAACAAAGACTGAAAAAACAAAACAGAACAGAATATCCAAAGACTGTGGGACAGTTGTAAAGAGTGTAACATATACTTAATGGGAATACCAGCAGGAGGAGAAGGGAACAAAAGAAATATTTGAAACAATAATGACTAAGAATTTTCCCCAAATTATTATCAGATCAAAGAACAATCCAGGAAGCTCAGAGAACACCATGCAAGATGAATGCCAAGAACTCTATACTTAGGCATACCATTTTCAAGCTATAGAAATTTAAAGATAAAAAAAAAAATCTTGAAAGAAGTTAAAGGGAAAGAAAAACCTTACCTGTAAGAAGAGTAGAGATATGAATTATGTCCAACTCCTCAGAATCATACAAGCAAGAAAAACATCATGAAGTGAAATATTTTAAGTATTGAGGGAGGAAAAAAAATCCCACCAATTTAGAATTCTGCGCCCTGTGAAATTATTCTTCAAAAGTTAAGATGAAATAAAGAGACCCTCAGACAAACAAAAATTGAAGATTCTGCTTGCTCTTGTTACTCCCAAAGGCTGCTCCAAGAACACAGTCTTTATATAGTGATGTGGTGTTGAAAACATTTGCACAGTGTATGTGACTGAAGCTAGTTAAGGCCTCTATATAAACTTTTAAGATTTGGCAGGATGGTGCTGAGATCCACTTGTCTCATAGCCACCCAATACAAGCTTTGAATGCAACTTCCCTTTGCTTATTAAAACTGCTACTTACCAACCTGGAGTGACCAACTTCTTCCTTCTGTCTTTCTCTGTCCTCCACATATGGGGGTCACCTTCAGATCACAACAGGGAAACTCCTGAGAGGACTATGAATCAACAGAAGAAAATCATAAAAACTATAATGAGTGAAATCAAAGAAGAACTTAATAATTAGAGAGATATTCCTGATCATCTAAGGAACACTCAATGTTGTCAAGATGTCATCTTTTCAACGTGACCTATAGATTCAACAGAAGGACATAGCTGGAGACTGATATGACCTGAGTTAAAGACTTGCTATAAAGTTACACTAATCAAGACAGTGTGGTATTGACCAAAAAAAAAAAAAAAAAAGACAAAATCAATGGAACAAAATAGAGAGCCCAGAAATAGACACAAGTATATACAGTAATCCGATTAAAAGAAGAGAAAAGAAAAGAGAAAAAAGAGGAAAAAAGAAGAGAAGAAAGAAAATCTAGACAGAGATTTTATACTTTTCACAAAAATTAACTCGAATGGATCACAGGCCTGTATGTAAAATGCAAAACTATAAACCTCCTAGAAGATAACATGGCAGAAAATCTAGATGACCTTAGGTTTGGTCATAAGTTATTGGATGCAACACCAAAGGCACAACCCATGAAAAAAAGAATCAATAGGCTGGACTTGAATAAAATTTGCAATTTCTGTCCTGCAAAAGACAATCTCAAGAGATTGAGAAGAAAATCCACAGACTGGGAGAAAGTATTTGGAAAGGATACATCAATAAAGGTCCGTTATGTGAATACACAAATAACTCTTAAAGCTTAATAATAAGGAAACAAAAACCTCGTTAAAAATTGGACCAAAGGCCTCAACAGTCACCTCACCAAAGAAGATATACAGATGGCAAATAAGCTTATGAAAAGATACTCCACATCATATAATACTAGGGGAGTGAAAATTAAAATGGTAACAAGATACTACTACATAACTATTAGAATTGCCAAAATCCAGAACACTGACATTACCACATGCTAGAGAGGACACGGAGCTACAAGAGGTGGTCAGAATGCAAAAAGTGATAGAATCACTTTCAAAGACAGTTTGGTGGTCTCTTATAAAACTAATCATATTCTTACTGTATGACCCCAAAACTGAGCTCCTTGGTATTTAACAAAAGGCATTAAAACCTTAGAAGGGGAGGGGGGTAAGGGGATGGGGTAACTGGATGATGGGCATTAAGAAGGGCACATGATGTAATGAGCACTGGATATTATATACAACTAATGAATCACTGAACTCTACCTCTGAAAGTAATAATACATTATATGTTAATTCACTGAATTTAAATATACTAAATAAATAAAAAAAAACCCTTATGTTCCCACAAGAACCTGCATGCAAATGTTTATAGCAACTGTATTCATAATTATCCAAACCTGGAAGTAACCCAAGATGTCCTTCGGTAGGTAGATAAATAAACTGGTACATTCAGACAATGGAATATTATTCAGCACTAAAATAAATGAGTTATCAAAAAATGAAAAGACATGGAAGACCTTAAAATTCATACTATTAAGTGAAAGAAGCCAATCTGAAAATGATAAACTGTATAATTCCAACCATATCACTTTCTGAAAAAGGCAAAAATACAGGGAAAGTAAAAAGATCTGTGGTCTCCAGGGGCTAGGGA
Organism: Callorhinus ursinus; assembly: GCF_003265705.2. Lineage (NCBI taxonomy): Eukaryota > Metazoa > Chordata > Mammalia > Carnivora > Otariidae > Callorhinus > Callorhinus ursinus. The sequence goes on from NW_027397070.1 coordinate 54,565,159, forward strand.
TGAAGGAGGGATAAATAGGAAGAGCACAGAGAATTTTTAGGGCAGTGAAAATACTCTGTATGAAACCATAGTGATGGATACATGTCATTACACATTTGTCCAAAGTCATGAAATATACAACATCAAAAGTGAACCATCAGGTAAACTATGGACTTTGAGTGAACACGATGCATCAATACAGTTTCATCAAATATGACAAATATACCACTGTGGTGGGGGAATGTTGATAATGAGGGAGGCTATGGGTGCGTAGGATCAGAAGATATATGGGAAATCTCTATCTTCTTAATTTTGCTGTAACCCTAAAAATGATCTAAATAAAGTCTTCTGAAACAGAATATCATAGATTTCCTATTATATAACACATATGAGCATTAAGAGAAGGAAACTGATTTAAAGAGCAATAGACTACATAAAAAGATTATTCTCTCACGTATTCTCCTCTTACTTGAATTTATTCCTAATGCTAGAGAACTTTCTCCTCTTCAGCCAAGAAAATACAGTAGTTACCATAAATATCAAAAGTACATTAATCTTTTTGATTGATTGATCCATTGATATTGGTTGATAAGATCCATTCTCGGTAGTAGGGGTAGCATCGAATAGAGTGTAATAACTACCAGTTTTCCAGGGAGTTATTACTACCTATTTCTTTTCATGAAAGTTCATAGTGTACTTTGGTGAGTCAGGTTATTATTGATCAGGTCCAAGCTGAATAATTGCAATATGTCCTCATTAACAATAACTAGATTACAGTTAATCTTTTCCAGGAAATACAGAAAAAAAAAAGAAATCTTAATTTTCAAGTTAATCCTGTCTCTGTTGCATTTAAACTGTAAGAAAATGTATTTTATTGTACTTAAACATATAAAATGAGAGGCCAGTGTCTTGCTGTTTGGGGTCACAAGTCAGCTGGTCCAAGCTTTAGCCTGCCTGTGTTAGATCCATCTCTCTTCCTCTCCCTATGCTGCTTTGTACTGTAGGAAAACAGTTCTGCAGGACTGCCTTGCTCTCCCCCTTCTCCTGTGTCAGCTTGTTTATGTCTGAGTTTTGACACGGAGAGGTACTGTTGGAGGTTGGAATTTGAAAGGAAGCGGGAAATCTGGTATTTCTTTCCTTCCCCAAGGGTTTCTAGGAACATCGAAACACTTCCATGGTTATTGGTCCTGCTAGATGACCCGAGGCCCTGAACTCCATCAGCGTAGGCTCTTTTCTTTGTTCTTCCAGCAAGTCGTTGCTGTTTCCTAGGTTGCTCACTGTCCATGGTTGGTTCTATTTTTGCTTTCCTGGTATAAATATTATTGTTGTTTGCCTGTTTGGACCTTCACAGACTTATCAGCCAATATTCTAGTTTGTTTGGCTTAGTTTTCTCTCTCTGTCTCTGTCTGTCTCTGTCTCCACTGTATCTCTCCATTCCCATTACCCCATCTAATGCCAAGGACACTGCATGTTCACGATGGAAATCTTTTGTGCTTTCTCATTAGGGAATATATGAGAGATATAAATATTAATCTGGTACCTTGTAAAATCAGCTTATACTTAATTCATTTTCTTCCTCTGATTGTTGTCAACTTACCAGGAAGAATAGAAATGCCTGATACAGTTTATTTAAATTTATGCCTGGATGTTTACCTCAAATATATAACCGAAAAGATCTAAATAAATCTTATCAGATCATAGACAATAGAATATTCATCTTCCCTAACATAATGACTACTCATGGTAGGAACTCAATTTAAATCAGTGTTGGATGGATCTGGTATATAGTACTTCCACTCATTGCCTCATTCATTTACCTCAGATTTCTTTAGTCCCTACTAGATGCTGAGGATGGAATGGTGATTGAAAGCAGATGATTTTTATTTCCTGAGGCCTGTAGTTAAGAGGATCGATCAATAAGATAATTGCCTGATAAATGTATATCAACAACTTCTCAAAGGGCTGGGAAGAAAAGCACATAGTGTCATGGCAGTATAATAGGGGAACTCAAAATTTTGGGATTAGGTTAACAGAATCCCCTTCCTGGGGTTCTAACCCTGAGCTGTGATCTTAAGAATGGGCAGAGGCTAGGCATATGAAGAAGTCAAGAGAATATTCCAATCAGAATAAACAAATGTATCTGTGGCTAAGAGGAGAATGTCAGAAAGAAGATTAGAGTGGCTCTTGCAGAGGGAATGAGGATGAGAAGGGACTGGAGGGCTGCTCTTTCTTCTAATTTTAGGCCATTGTATTAGTTCTTGCTTGCTACCTAATGAACCAGCACAAATTTAGCAACTTTAAAAAACAACCATTTATGAGCTCACAGTTTTATAGGTCAGAGTCTGGTGGGCTCAGCTGGATACTCTGCTTAGTCTCACTCAGCGGAAATCAGTGTCCAACAACTTGCATTCATGCTGGGAGCTCCGGAAGGGAATCTGCTTCCAGGATCATTCAGGTTATTAGAATTCTGTTCCTTGCTAGGATAGGATGGAGACCCTGTGTGTTTGTTGGCTGTCAGTTGGATGCTGGTCTTTGCTTCTAGAGGCCACCTGCACCTCTTCTCATTTTTATCACATATTTCCTTGCAGGAACCATGAGTCAAACCTCTGTCATGCTTTGCCACTTTCTAACTGATCCTTCTGCTTTCCTATCCAACTCTTAAGGGCTCATGTGATTCCATTGGGCCCACCTGGATAATCCATGCTATCATCCCTATCTTAAAGTTAGCTGATGAGTAGCATTAATTACATCTGCAAAGCCCTTTTGCAGAAGTACCTAGTGAGTGTTTAACTGAAGAACAAGAGATAGAACTCTTGAGGGGGAATTTAAAAAATTCTGCCCAGTACAATCATATTAGAGGACATTTACTTATTTCTATGATGTCTGTTATGCAGCCAAAGGATATGAAGCACAATGATGGCGGTAGTGGTAGTAAGGTAAACCTTATAGTGTGCCACTGAAATACTTTCTGCTGCTAGTAAGGGAAGAAAGTAAAACAGTATTTCCATCAGGAACTGTGGAAGAGAAACAATCAAGAAATATGTGAGAAATTCAAGTAGTAAATCCAGCTGTGGACCTGGGTCCAAATAGAAGAAACTTAAGAGGAAACAAGTGTTCTCACTCTAGGGAAATTATCTAGCTACCTAGAAAGCTGAGTAAGCAAACAAAATAGAGTAGGGAGGGTTGAACCAGTATACGTCATTAAAACTATTTACTGAGGAGTTCACTAAAAAGACGAAAGATACTTTAGGAAAAAAGGGTCAAACATTTAGGAAGTTAAGGTGTAGAGACCTTCAAATTCACACGTCTATTTCTAAATACATATTGTGCTGGATATTATAGTTAGTTTTAAATTAATATTGTTTTTAATGGAACAGTAAAATTGGCATTTCCCTAGGCATTGAATCTATAGCCCCTGAAAGCACATCAAAAGTCAAGTACAGGGAGCTGTGTAATGTAACAGCACTTCAGGAGACACATTATAAATGGGCTATCTCAATGGGACATATTATCTGGAAGAGTGTATAATTTACATACCCCAGAATGTAGCTGGCACACCCACATTACTTTAGTATGTGATGCAAGGTAGGAATAGACATCCTTCTCCCTTCCCTGCATGAATAGAAAGCAATGATAATCAATGAGAATTCTCTCTGGCTTCCTTTTGTATATAAGGAAAGAAATAGAACTCCACTAAGAGTTGAGATTAGAAATTCGTACTCCTCACAAATGCCTATGTAATACATTTTTATTTTCTATAGATGCTACAGGTACTTGGAGTAACTCTCCCTGGTCTTGTCCAACTTTTTTGCAGTGTAGGACAGATACAAGTTCAAGGAAGATACAGAAGAAAATGTGAGATTATATGTGAGCTGTGAGTGTATTTTAATGCTGTTTGGTTCTGCCCAGCACAGTTATTAGATTTCTAATGATATATTTTATTTCTAATGGTAGTCGAAACACTTTGAAGACTTTTCCAAATTAAAGGAATAGCCAGCTTAATGATCTCCAATGCAAGGTCAAAGAATAATTTCTAGTAAATCTTTATCAGAAGATTTCTCATATTTGAGTATTTATGAAAACAGACTGATGTGCAGAAAATCATTTACTCTTTAAATAAAAAGAATTTTGGGGGGTCTCTTTTGGAGGAATTTACCATGGTAGCTCCAGAGACCTTGTAACTTTCAGCTACATGGAATTGTGTCCCGTTTCTAATAACCATGAAAATTCCTTTTGGTGAATAAACTTTTCCCTTCTAACTTTGAGAAAAAGCAATTGCACTTCTACTCAAAAGATGAGGAGCTCATAGTGCCCTTCTTTTCACCCTAGAGCCTGAGGGTGGGGTGCATGACTTATGCTTGACCACAGTACTGCTCTTGCTCAGAATTTCCTATCTTCATTGTTTCTGTCTCTTTTATTGGTGAAGTGCACATGCATTTCCATGAATACAACAAATTTACACAAGCATGTACTGTCTCACTCAGACCAAGGTTTATTTTTTTTATTTGTGTTTTTTTTTTAAAGATTTTATTTATTTATTTGAGAGAGAGAGAATGAGAGATAGAGAGCACGAGAGGGAAGAGGGTCAGAGGGAGAAGCAGACTCCCTGCTGAGCAGGGAGCCCGATGTGGGACTCGATCCAGGACTCCAGGATCACGACCCGAGCTGAAGGCAGTCGCTTAACCAACTGAGCCACCCAGGCACCCATCACTCAGACCAAGGTTTAGAAAATTTCCAGCATCCAGGATATTTCCTTCTTGCCCCTTTGCAAGTCAATATCCCCAAGAAGTAACCACTATTCTTACTTCTACTACACTAGACTAGTTTTGCCTGCTCTTAAATTTCATATAAAAAAATCAAACAATGTATATATTTTTGTATCTGACCTATTTCACTGAATATATACATACATATTCAAATACATACACATATCTCTATAAATGTATTTGAAACCCATCTATGTAACATCATATGCTTTTTTTTTTACCATCATGGAGTATCCCATTCTATGAATAAATCACAAATTGTTTACCCATTTTCCTACTCATAGATAACCGGGCTACTTACATATTTTGGCAGTACTGAGTGAAAATGCTATGAACATTCTTGTGACTGGATTTTGGTCACTATAGGGACCCATTTCTTGCAGGTAAATAGCTAGGAGTAGGTCCTTTGTCATAGAGTAGATATATGTTTAGGCTTAGCAGTTGTGTCAGACAATTTTTCCAAGTCCTTGAACCACTTAACACACCCATCAGCAATGGTTGAGGGTGCCTGTTGTTCCACATCTCACCGATACTTGGATTGGATTTGAGTTGTTCTGTTGATTGTATAGTAGTATCTCATTGTTTCCTATTGCATTCAAATTGCATGACTAATAATATTGACTTCATTTTTTATAGTCTTATTAGCTATTCAAGAAATTTCACCATTTTATTTTGGCTTTTTTATCTTTTTATTACTTTTTTTGAAATTTGTATATAAATTAATGTGTATATCACACACATTTTATTCTAACTTCTGGCTTGCTAATTCACATTGTTGATTTTTTCTAAACATGTGTTCTTAATTTTAATGAAATTAAATTTATTTTTTTCTTTTAAGACTAATGCAATATGAATACTGGTGCGCTATGACTAGGGAATTATCATTAAGATATTTCTATGCTTTCTTCTTGTATTTTAGCTGTTTTATCTTCACTTTTTAAAACTATGTTCCAACTCAAATTAATTTTTACTTATGGTTTCAGAAGAGTCAGTGTCCTTTTGCTTTTCACATAAAGTCCATTGCCCCCCATCATTTATGAAAAAACAAAACAAAACAAAAAAGCAAAAACGTCATTCCTTTATTAAGTTGTAGTGGGATCAGTCACAAATCAAGACACTTTTTTATACTATAATATGTCTAAATTTAATACTCTTCCACTGCTCTGTGTGTATCTACACAGTCTTAATTACTCAACTTTCCAGTAATTCTTGAAATTCTTGAAATTTGCTATTATAACTGTGTTCTTCTATTTAAGCTTATTTTGCTTCTTTTGAGTCATTTGCATTTCAATATAAATTTCACAATCAGATTATTCATTTTTATTAAGAATTTCTTTTTTACATGTCTGTAGTTTACATTTAAAAGCCAGAGATCAATTTGGTGAGAATTGACAGAAAATTTAAAAATAAACTTAAAAACAGTAAGACTTTCTACTGATGAACTTATAATACCTCTTCATTTATTTTTCTTAGCAATATTTTCTAATTTGTAGAGAAGATATCATGCATACTTTTTGTTAGATTTATCTCTATGCATTTGATATCAGTTGATATTTTTGATGCTTTATGGATGCTATTTTGAAAATTATTAGAATATTGACTTTGTATTCAGTTGTCTGAGTAAATATAATTATTTTCAATAATTTATTTTAGGTTATTTTGATGTTCTCTGTCATGTTCAAATGAAGAAAATTTTACTTTTGTAAAACTATTAATAGGCTTTATTTCTTTTTCTTCCCATATTATATTGTCTAGGATATCACTGTTATGATGTCAGGAAAGAGAATATCATTGTTTTGTTCTTGACATCAAACAGAAATGTGTGGCATTTTATCACTGATCATCCATTCTAATATCTTTAAAGGTATTCTTCATCATAATATATACATTGATTTTTATTACTAATATATAAACAGTAAATAGCTATTGATATTTTAATAGACTATTTTTATAATAGTTTTAGATTTACAGCAATATTAACATGACAGTATAGAGATTTCCCATACATATATGTATGCCCTGTTTGCCTTATTATGAATACGTTACCTTAGCATGGTCTTACTAATTTGTCCCAAATTATAAACTGACATGGATACATTATTATTTGCTAAAGTCAATAGTGTATTCAGATTTCCTTAGTTTGTATAGGAAAAAAGGACAAAATGTCCTTTTTTGTTCCAGGAGCCCATCCAGGATTGTACATCATATTAGATGTACTCTTGGCTGTGCATGTGTCTCAGACTTGACTTGTTTTTGATGATCTTGATAATTTTGAGGAGCACTGATTGGTTATATTGCACTTGTATTAGTTATATTCTCTATTGGAATTTGTCTTATGTTTTACCCCTGGTTAACATGTGCTGTGAATTTGGAGAAGGAGGATCACAGAAGTAGTGTAAAATCTTCATCACATGTTATCAAAGCACATAGTATCAACATGACTATTGATGTTGATTGATTTCCTATAATGTTTGTCAGATTTTTTCAACAGTAAAGTACTTTTCCCCCCATTTCAAACTGTATTTATTGAAAGGCTGCCATTATGAATAGCCCAGAGTTAAAGAGTGGGAAATTATATTTGCCCTCCTTTAATTTATTTGGAATTCTGCAGAGTAGGTTTGTCTCTTTTCCTTCATGTGTAAATTTATTCAATCAGTTATTTATATGATGTGGAGTCTTGATATATATTTTATACTCATGGTTATAATCCAATATTAATTTTATGTTTTTTTTATTTTAAAGATTTTATTTATTTATTTGACAGAGAAAGACACAGCGAGAGAGGGAACACAAGCAGGGGGAGTGAGAGAGGGAGAAGCAGGCTTCCTGCGGAGCAAGGAGCCAGATGTGGGACTCGACCCCAGGACTCCGGGACCATGACCTGAGCCGAAGGCAGACGCTTAATGACTGAGCCACCCAGGCGCCCCTTAATTTTATGTATTATGTTGCTCAAATTTTTCCAGTTTTTGCCCATTGGCAGCTCTCTTAATTGGTTCCTGTGCTCATTTGTGTGTGTGTGTGTGTGTGTGTGTGTGTGTGTGTGTGTGTGTGTGTTTGGGGCACTTGTTTGCTTTCTGGCACTGTGTAATTCTCCAGGTTCATTTTATATATTTTCTATAGAGTCCTATAATCAACCATTTCTTCAATGGATAAAAGCTATAAATAGGTAGTACTTAAATAGTTTAACAGTTCCTCAAAACTATGAATATATGGTTTCTTTTGTTGGAAAATGGTATTAAAAATGAAGAACTGGGTACTGGCTATGACTGTTGTTATTGGGATGTCATTTCTTCTAGGCCCTCTTAGTTGACAAAACAAAGTTTACTAACCTGTGTATATACACACATCCACAAATATTTCTAGCCATTTGTGTCAATAGTAAGTTAAATATAAATTGTTACTGATGTCTCCAACTCTAATCCATTATCACATGGATTATTCTAGATTCTTCCCCTTTATCCATAAATTTCATTTCCAAAGACCAGAAACTTGGCTCTCACCATCGAACATCCCTTTACTTAATTGCTAGATTCCAGTATCCATGCATAGTAATAACAGAATTGTTAACCTATACCCTCATTGGAAACAACTTTATTGACCTGACTACAGTACTTTTGTGCAGTTACTTTTGCCTCTAGACTTACAGGCTGGGTTAATTTCTGGTTACTCATATCAGCAGCTTTCCTCCCATCCTCTTCAATGAGGCTATTTTGCACATTTTTAATCCCTTTAGATTCTTTTATCACAGTCTGCCTTCTTTCTCTAGAACCCCTGACTTCCTAAATATATATTTTTGGATTTGCATACATTCAGGTTCACTGTGTTACAAAGTTCAATAAGTTTTGACAAATGCATAATGTCATGTGTGCATCATCATGGTAACATACAGAATATTTTCATCATCCTAAACATCCCTTGTAATTCACTTAGTCATCACTCCCCCTCACCCATTAAACCTACCAACCACTCATTATTTTACTGACTGTATAATTTAATTTTTCTAGAATGTTATATAACTGGAATTATACATTAGGTTGTGTTGGGATGCCAGAGCTGGCGTATTAAATAACAATATGCCTATTATGACTTGCTGCATGAGGAGGTATAAGCCACCCACAGGTGGTCAGCAAGAGACCGATTCCTTTAACATCTGAGCTCCCACTTGGGGGGAGTGAAACCATGGGGTCTTTTGATTGAATGTGCTGTTTCAGTACACCCATACAAAAGAAGTCACAAATTTATTACTTACTGATCCCAGAAACAGGGGTGGGGACTGGGTTGTGGCACAAGAAGATGAGGGGAGGGCAGTTCTCACTCCCAAATCACAGAAAGCAGGACTGAGATCAAGGTAGCAAATACATATTACTTAGGAGGTGATTGGGGCGAAGGTCATTAATTTTTTTCAGGCTCAACTCTAAGTGGTTATTTTAAAAGGTACCCTGGGAAAAGCAAAGTGGGAACTTAGGGTGGGAATCTTAAGCTCAGTTCCTTATCTCAATGTCCAGATTCTGGACAGTTATCATACTGTAAAGTTCCTAGGCAGCAACTCAAAAAGCTTGTTTTTCTCATCATGTCACATTTTCAGACGGACTTCTTTCACTTATCAATATGCACTGAAGACTCCTCCATCTCTTTTTGTGGCTGGATATTAACTTCTTCTTATTGAGAAATAATATAATATTCCATTGTATGAATGTATCAAAATTTTTTTATCCATCCAGTTATTGCAGAACAACTTGGTTGCTCCTTTTTCTTTTTTTTCTTTCATTCTTTTATTTCTTTTAACCTATGAAAAAAGTTGTTATGAACATGCATGTGCAGGTCTTTGTATGGATATAAGTTTTTTGCTCAAGTTTTTAAATACCTGAGAGCATGATTATTGGATTGAGTGACAAATCTATTTTTTTAATCTTTGTAAAAAAATGCCCATTTGTACTGCACTATTTTGCATTCCACCAAAAATGAATGAGACTTCCTACTATTTCACACCCTTACTAGGATTTGGTATTGTTAGTATTTTGGATTTTAAGCAATTTAATAGGGTTGTAGTGGTATATCTTTGGGTTTTTATATTTTTATTTGAAATTTTTTCATGAGGAATGATATGAATATTTTCATACCTATATATCATATATATGACATATATTCTACACATATAGATATAGATATGGATATAATTATGTAGGCATAGATATCATATTCAGGTAGGCATCTGTTTAAATCTATTTTCCATCTTCTAATTGAGTTTTGTGTTTTCTTATTTTTGGATTTTAATACTTACTTGTATGTTTTGGATACAGGTCCTTTATTAGTTGAAGGTTGAAAATATATTCTATCTGTATGTGGCTTGTCTTTTCATTCTCTTAACAGTATCTTTCATGGAGCAGAAGTCTTTAATTTTAATAACATCCAACATGTATTTTTTTCTAACATTGATCGTGAATTTAGTGCTATATCTAAATATTCATAATCAAACTTAGGGTCACATATATTTTCTTCTGTGTTATACTTAAGAGATTTTATAGTTTTATTTTTTACAATTAGGTACAGTATTCATTTTGAGTCAATTTTTGTGAAAGGTTAAAGCTTTGTGTCTAGATTCTTTCTTTTTTCCTTTCTTTTTTTTAACATATGAACACCCAGTTATTCAGCATCATTTTTTTTAAACTCTATCATTTTTCCATTGACTTGCCTTTGCTTCATTGGAAAAGATGTTTTCTATATTTGTATAGATATATCTCTGGGCTCTCTGTTTCACTAACATATTTGTCTATTTCTTCACCAAAATCACATTGTCTTACTAATTCTTGAAGTTGGATTAATGTCAGTCCCCCAACTTTGTTCTTTTCTTTTAGTATTACAATGGCTAACTTAGATTTTTTGCCTTTCCATATAAATTTTACAATCAGTTTGTTGATATCTTTAAAATAACTTACAAAAATTTTACTTGAAATTGTAGTAAATCTATAGATTGTTGGGAAGTATTGATATTTTAACAATATTGAGTCTTTCAATTCATGAACATGGCATATCTTTCCATTGATTTAGAACTTTTATCAGAGCTTTGTAGCTTTTTTATGCGTATAGATCCTATACATATTTCTTCTAAAAAAGAAACAAGAAACATAAACAATATGAGTGGAAAGAAAATGAAATCATATAAAATGCTAGTTAAAATCAGAGAAGAAAAAAAGTAAGGAAAGAGTAAAGAAAGAAAAAAGACAGATGAAATTAATAAGAAGTGAACACGGTGGACATTAATCCAACTATATCAATAATTCTTATTAATCCAATGGGTCTTCTGTGAATACCTTGCTGCTTTGACAAAGTTGTATATGCCAAGGATGTTTACTTCTTTTGTGAAAAACATTGTCATTTTTAAAAATTATTTATTTATTTGAGAGAAACAGTGAGAGGGAGAAAGAATCTGAAGCAGACCCAGTGCTGAGTGCAGAGCCCCACACAGGGCTCCAGCCCACGACCATGAGATGACTACCTGAGCTGAAACCAAGAGCTGGATGTTAAACTGAATGAGCCACCCCAACACCCCAGAAAACTGTTGTCTTTGCTTATACAGTCACTTTAAGTAACTTTTTAAAAAAGATTTTATTTATTTATTTGACTGAGAGAGAGAGATCACAAGGAGGCAGAGAGGCAGGCAGAGGGAGAGGAAGAAGCAGGCTCCTGGCTGAGCAAAGAGCCCCTGACCTTGGGATCATGACCTGAGCCAAAGGCAGATAGATGCTTAACCTACTGAGCCACCCAGGTGCCCCTAAGTAACTTTTTAAACTTTTGTTTTTATTCTTCCTTCTAATATGCTCTGCAAGATGCTATCTATGGCTATCTTTTTAACATGAATACCCACAGCAATTTTTTTTTTTCTTTTGCATTTTCCTTTGTAACTGAGATATTCTGCTATGGAGAATTTCACCCTTGATCTACCATTTTGTTACTGAAGAGGTTTTCATTGTGTCTTCTCTGATTTTTCATCTTATCAACAAAAAGTTATGTCTTTTCTCCCTTAGCTTCCTTCATTGTTCCAGGTCATATTAAAAACAACAAAATATTTGGAACCCTATAGGAGACATAATTCTGTAAAACCAAACAGTGGGATAATTGTCTGTGGTTACTGTACAGAAAATGTTTATCTGTCCCCAGTGAGCGGTCACAAAATAGTGAAAGAGCCAGAGTTATGCTCCCTTATTCCAGCCTGCATAATTATGCAAAGACAAACTTTCTTGAGGATGGAGTCCAGTTAGGGTCAAGATTATACTTCCCTTTCCCAAAATAGACAGGATGAGCAATGTCTGATTATCTGCTCCTGTGGTACACTCAAGCACTTCTTTCTGAGGATTAATTTTTTTTTTTTTTAAGGAACAAAAGCTTAGATCAAACTAATGGATATACCTAGGTCAGTATTGATTGAGTATTCTCTCTCATTTTCTAACATAAGAAATGAGATTATCAGTAATATTATATAGTGCTTGCCCATATCCCACAAATGTCTCACATTTCTAGACATTTTTTTTTAGCATCTACAAACAGAGATAGGTCATACAGAAGGAGAACAATTTTATTCCATCTAACTTCAGCATTACTCTGAAGTTATAAAAGTCATGCAAGTGCCAACTTAGACCTGTATTAGGTATCTTCTTCACTACATTGGTTAAAACTGTTGACCCACATTTCTAGAAGATGAAAGTAAGAAAATCATTGTCATTATTAGCAATTGCCTTGACTAACTTTATCCCTGCAAATTGAAGCTACATTTATTTAGTTCCTTTCTCCCTAACCATAAAAGTATCTGTTCTTCATACTACAATAGACTGAATTTGTAGCACCATTGTTGAATGCAAAAACAGTTTTGATTAGTGATGCTTTTATATTTGAGCTACAATCTGAAAGATTTCTTTCTTCCTTAAGCTGACTTCTTTCTGCATCTCCATGTGTTTGCCTTCTTTTCCTGCACTACAAACTTATGTTTGTCCATGGTAGACAGCAAAACACATACCTTGCAAAATTACTCTTTCCCTGAGTGGCAATGTCCTGAAATTCTACCAACGGAATTGAAAGCCTTTTGTTTCAAGTACCAGTGCCTAATCAATCTCATTAAATAGATGCCTGCCTAGAAGCAGAGAATGATAAAGCTCATAGCAATCATTTATAAATTTTATGAAATATTACTCCCTTGACAATCTAACAAGAAGCTAAAACTGTTGTAAATATTTAAGCACCCAACATGGGAGCACCCGAATACGTGAAACAATTAATAGCAAGATATATGTATACACACACACACATACATAGGATGTGGTATGTATATATATATATATATATATATATATATATGAATATTATTATCTAATATTATATATAATATAATATTATATATTGTATTATATTAATAACATATAATATTGTATAATATTGTATAATAATATAATATTATTATATTATATATATAGGAATATTATTCAGCCATAAGAAAGAAAGAATGAAATCCTGCCATTTACAATGATGTGGATGGATCTATAGAGTATGATGCAAAAGCAAAATAAGCCAGTCAGAGAAAGAAAAATACCATATGATTTCACTCATATGTGGAATTTAAGAAACAAAACAAACAAAGGAAAACAGAAGGAGAGACAAGCCAAAAAACAGACTCTCAACTACAGAGAAAAAACTGATGGCTCCCAGAGGGGATGTGGGTGGGGATATGGGCAAAATAGGTGATGAGAATTAAGGAGTGCACTTGTCTTGATGAGCACTGAATAATATATGGAAATGTTGGATCACTATATTGTACACCTAAAACTAATAGAGCACTGCATATTAACTACAGTGAAATAAACATAAAAATAAATAGAAATATTATTCCCTTAATGTTATGAAATTAACTACAATCATGGAACTAAAGAGAAGAAAATTCATGAAAGCTAATAAAACTATAAGAATTTCCTACAAGAAGGGAGAAATCAGTTGTCTAAATTGTGGTACTACCAGGGCTAAATCTAAGTGAGTCTGACTGGGTAGGTGGGGGTGATATGATAGCTCCTATTCAAAGATGAGCCTCAAAATCAAGTATATGGTTTTCATTATTCTTCATGTTAGAACATATTTCAACATAATTCATATTCATCTTTCAATAAACCTGAAACAACTAACTAAAAGCCATATAGTTAAATGGGGTGGGAAAGAACAGAAACACTTCCTCAAGTAAATGGTGTTTTCGGGTAGGGGGTTCATGGCTCCAGACAACTAAGCTAGAATTTAGAATACAGCTTCATTCTTGGGGGTGTAGTCTGTAAGTCATAGAAACAAAGGCAGAAACCCAGGAACATGGGTGCAGGAGGAAGGGTAGGAAGAAGGAAGGTATGAAAGATATGTAGAGTTTAGGGTCCCACATAGGCAACCCACATGCCAGGCTTCGGTGACTCCGACTTATTTTAAGTATACCTGTCTTACCTACCCTGACCCTCAAATCAAGACTTGAATGTCCAGTATAACACCAGGTTTGTTCAGGATGGGATGGGGTATGGCTGGAACTGAGTCTGCCACTGATCACCCCGGCTGGTGGTGGTAAGAGTAAGACTGAAGATGGTGGAGACTGACTGGCTGAGACCCAGGTGAGGGTACAAAGCAAATGGGGATAAGAAGGAATTGGCAGTGGTTTGGATTAAGCAGACTTAGGGAAAACTAAGGAAAAGAAGAGAAAGGAAGACAAATGATAGAAGAGTTCCTTCTCTCTTCTCCCCACTCCCTGACCCAAATAAAGCACAAGCTTTGTGTATTTCTCACTTGTGCTAATAGCTGGCCCTCCTAATAGTACAGAAAATAACCTTTTTTTTAAAGCTTTTCTGGACCACTGAAAATTAGACATTATTTAATTTAGCATGTATAATCAATGAATAAGAAAATGTAGACTCAAAGGGACCAAATGACTTGCAAAAATTCATAAATTTTGGATGAGGAAACTTCACTCATTTGTTTCTATTCTGCCACGGTTGGGTCCTGAGCAAGGCAGACTTAGATGGAATGTATAAGGAGTTTACTAGGGGGACTCTTGAGAACTACAAATTGGAAAGGAAGGGAAGAGAAGGGGTGGGGAGGGGACTGGAGCGGATGGGAGGAAGCAAGAGTAGGTCGAGGGAGAAGTTGAGCTGCAATGGTCTCAATGGAAGCTTCAGCAAGGCTTAGAGGGAATTCTGAAGATGAAATAATAATTCATAGTTGTCCCAAGTGAGAGAGCCAGACTTTTATACTCCAGCATTGATCAACCCTTGAACACCATTGTTCTGTAAAGGTGGGATGGCCTTAAGCAAGGGGTACTATTCAGCTGAGGTATCCCTAAATGGGTCTAACAGATGAGGGCTGTCTTCCCATAGTGATTCCAGTTTCCAGGGCAATAAGTATTTCATTCCGAAGGTGTATGTACCTGCATGACACATGATGGCTTCCATAACATAGACATTCTTTTATTTTATAACTCAGGGAGAATGAAATAGTCACAGGGACAGAGAGTTTCATGGAGCAGAATCCACAGACTCCAAATCAGCAACAGCTGGAGTACCATTTAAAAATCGTACTGATGACCAGAGAAGAGAATGTATAGATGTGCAGTGACCACTTCTATACTTGGAAGGAGCTTTCAGAGGGTGTGAACAACACTGCTGCAGGTCATTGGGTCACCATTTACTGAGACCCACTTTACTCTAGATAACCTACAGAAAGACCTCTGATCTTGGAGTCTGGAAACCAGAGTTCTCTGTCTCTGTTGTGATCTGATTTATCAGTTTATCAGCCTCCTTTTGTCAATTTCTTCATTTCTACAATAGGGCATTCAACTCTCTGCTTCATTTAGCCCATATCAAAATTATTTAAAGTAATTACAAAGAAATGCTTTATAACCTGGACAAGGTTACATTAATATTTCTGTGAAACTCTCTAGCATAATGAGGGTTGAATTGATTAACAGTTCACAGTGAGACCTTCCTTCAGATATGTTACTCTACTGCTTTGTTTACATTCAATTGGTAGATTTTCAGTCATCGATAGCTGGAGTATCAATCTTTTTTAACATTCCATTGATGTTCGAAAAATATATTTAGTTATTTGTAGCGATTCACATTGCTTTCTTATCCATTGTCTTTTCTAATCCATTGCATCTGAAAAACATAAAAGTAACTAAATACAATCTTTTGTTTTGCCTATCTCCTACAGAATATATTGTTTGCTCTAGATTCATGGATCTAACTCTTGAATTTTATGACCTCCAAAAAACTTTAGACCTCATTTGTACTCAATTTGACTCTTTCCAAAAATGAGAATTTAAAAAATTATATTTTTATCATAAGATTCATAGGTGAAATAATAATTAGTAATGAAAATGATGAACAATAGAAATAGGTCATTTCACTAATGTTGACCATTCTGATAACAGAGTGCATGTAGAAATGTCTTTCACAGAAATCAAAATATAAATTTGCTCACCATAGTCAACAGGCAAATGAGGCTTCATTTCTGGATGTAATTTTTCAGATTTTGCAAATACTACCTTACCTGATGTTTTCACATCCTGCTCAAAAACATCTTTTAACGGTGGCTTACAAGTCGCCACTATTATTCTTTGGATTTAGGACTTTGATGGTCACTGATAAAGCAAAATATCTACCTAAAGAGATTATCTCCACAAAAAATTTAAGAGTTATTCAATGCTGAAATTAGCCAATAATTTACCCTTTAAAAGAATAAGAAATGAGACAGATGAGCTTTTGTTGAAAGAAGCTGGGAAGGTCAGATTTGGGTCCATCACTTTGAGCCAATTTACAGCTATTATTTGAGACAGAAAAGAAATTGAAGAATTTTGAAAACAACACTGAAGACTTACGTCAAGGAATTCACAATTTTATTTAGGAGTGGTATTTTCTGGTTTTTTTTGAAATTTTTTTATTGTTATGTTAATCACCATATATTACTGTATTTTCTGTTTTGAGTGGTATTTTCTGTTTTGATAAAAAATTTTTATCTTCCAAAAATTTATCCAAATTAAACAGGTAAGCTCATGATCAAATTATGACTGTATATTTCTGACATCTTCACATGCTCTAATCATACTTTAAAATCAGCAATAAACCATGAAGGTCATTGAAAAAATGTTTTGTAATTGTTTTGAGATAGACTGACCTTTTATCTGAGCTATGAGCTACTTTGCATAATCAAGTAGGCCTCATATATACCCAACTGCAAATCATCTATTGCTCTACGTTCATCCTGACAAATGTAATAGAACTGAGGACTAAAGTAAGCAGAGATTCTGATATGGACTCACCTATTGAAAATAATTAGGATAATATCTTGCTCATTAACCTGAGAGCTTCTTAGGGGCAGGAGATATGTCTTATTTGTATAGAAATTCTAAGGGTGTTAAATTAGCCTCTGTCAGGTTGCAAGTTTCAAAATCAACCAGTTTCCTCTGGTTAATGGAAGAGCTCTTGTGAGAATAGGCAAGGAAGTAAAAGGATTAAGTACTTAAGTACTGTGTGCACTGAGCTCATGGAAAACTTCCTTGGGTTTCATCTCCGTATATAAGTGGTTCTGATAGACCCTCATACACATGCAACTCAGCTCCCCACTCTTTCCCTGCTTCTCTCTCTGCCTTTGATTACTTACTACTATCATTTCTTTTTCCTTTCTTTTCACCCTCATGGTTTCTTTTCTCTTTTGTCTTCATTAACGTCTTTACTTACCTCCTCCCAACCCCTGTTTTGACTTACTACCTACTTTTTGTTAGCTTGGTATATCAAGCCTACTTGATTATGCAAAGTAGCTCATAGCTCCTTCTTTTTTTCATCCAACATCATTAAAAAATGAAACATTCCTCCTGTTGGCATCATCCCGCATAAGCATCATTCATTTCTGACTAATTATAGGCTTCCCAGCACACCTACAGTTCATCATTGTGGGACCAGGTAGCTTACCTCTGGTTCCATCACCTGTTGCCACAGTGGTCAGGTCACATGTTTCAAAGTATGTTTGCTTCCTTTAGAAATTCATGGGGTGTGTCAAAGAAAAACAAACCTGGACATCTGTTAAAGTTGTGAAACAGATTTTATTCAGTAATTACTGACATTATGGGAAGAGCAGAGCTCCATTCTGATCTGCATAGAGGTGACTAAGCATTTTAAAGGGAGAATGGTGTAGAGAGAGGGAGCAAGTGGGGGCTTAATTTGAGTCAGGGAAGTGAAAAATTACAAAGAGTTGATCAGTATAAATGCTGATTAGGCCTGCCATGTCTGCTAGCTGGTAATTATCTAAGTGAGGGTTCTATCCTCCTACAGGAGACTAGGAGACAGCAGCCTATCCCTCCTGATGATTACATTTCAAAGAAATGGTTTTTAGGTCCTTGAGAAAGACACTTCTGAGTTGTAGGAGATACATATACATCCCAAAAGGACAAAGGATGAATTCACATTTGTCTTGTGAAACTCAATTAATTCAGAGGGGCTTTAAATTCACATCTGTAAATAATGGAATTTAGTTTCAACAAATATGAAAACAAGTCCATTATAACTTAGACTTTGCAGCTAAACCAAGGAATGTGTAAAAGTAAGTAGAATCATTTCATTTTGGCAACTTTTGTTTGTTATTTCTACACTAATCTGAAAATAAATGACTTAAAGTGAAGTACGTGATTTCTAAAGTTAAATCCAAAACACATGTGAAGCTCATTTACTCCGTTATATATTTTCCAAAAGTTTTTACTTCATTTGTTTCTCCTTTTCAGATACCAATTACAAACCCCCAGGTTGCCTTTAGTACTTCTGACCTATCAGGCTAAACCTGGGTTCCCGCACCCCATCCCTGAATTCAATAATTTGCTAGAATGGCTCACTGAACTCAATGAATCACTTACCAATTGGTTATAAAGGATGCATTAAAGTCCACAGATAGACAGCCAGATGAAGAGATACATAGGGTGAGGTCTGGGGAAGGGTTGTGTAGCGTCCATGCATTCTCTGGGGGGAGCCAACCACCTAGCACATCCATGTGTTCAGAAGCCAAAGCTCTCTAAACCTTATACTTTGTGGTGTTTTATGGAGGCTTATCATATAGGCACAACTAATCATTAAATCACTTTCTAGTCCCTCTCCCCTTTCTGGATGATGGAGATGAGACTGAAAGTTCTAATCTTCAAATCATGGTTTGATCTTTCTGGTGACCAGCCCCGATCCTGAAACTATCCATGAAAAGTCATGTCATTAGAAGAAAAGACACTCCTATCACCCAGGAAATTCCAAGGGATTTAGGAATTCTGTGCCAGGAACTGGAAGCAGAGACCTATATACATATTTTTTTCTATTATTTCATATTTGTTTTTAACATGGGACACTGCTGGAAAATTTCCTGGGTTAGCATAATGGAAATTTATTTGTAATATATGATTTTATTATGGTAAACAAAAGTGTTACACTTAAAGAGGTTTGCATGGCTTCATAATAATGCATATACCATTATTTTCATAAGATTGGTCCTTTGTTTCAACTTTAGCTTCCAGGTAATGACTTGAATAGCCAAAACACCAGTCTTTTTAGGCCCCCAGTATTCTCTGTCACCCTGCCTCACTATCCTTCCTAGGCTTACCCCAGCTGTCTCTGTCTCTAGCAACTTTCTCTGATTTCCTCCAGCATCTCATGCACCTTCTCACAACGGGGATGTGGCACATGCTATTCCCACTGTCTATGCTGCTCTCCCCCCACTTAATTACAACTTGTAATTTTACATGTGTTTTTCAGTTAAAAAATCATTATTCTTTTTCTCAACGAGACTGTAAATTCTTTGCCTATTATTTTCAGTTTGTTAAAAAATAATCATTGGATAAGTGAGTGAAAAAATGAATAAGCTCATGCTCAGGCAGTCTACCTTTTATGGACACACACAGCAACTTTGAAGACTTGTGGGTTTTTTTTTTCCATACCACAATTTATTTCTCCACTAAAATGTAGTCACAGTCTTTGTTTTGATTTTAGAAAGAATATGGAATAGGATGGGGCAGTATTTAAAAGCCACATGTAGCTCTACAACATGACTGAAAGTAAAGATGTGTGGGAAACATGGCAGAATTCAAATGCCTTGTCAGTGAGCTAAAAATTATTTTGGTTCAAATATGAATAGCCCACAATTGTAGGTTTAGTTATGTCCCCTACCACCGGCCCAAATTTTTTAAAGTCCTCCTCCCTATACCTGTAAATGTGACCTTATTTGAAAATAGGGTCTCTGCACATGTAGTCAAGTTAAGATGATACTAGTAAGAAGATGCTGAACTAGGGTGAGCCCTAATCCAATGACTGATGTCCTTATAAGATCTATATACACAGACACACAAGAAAAAGTGCCATGTAATGACAGAGGCAGATATTGGAATGATGCATCTAAAGCTAAGGAACAACAAGAACTGCTAGCAAACACCAGAAAAGAGAAAAAGGCAAGGAAGTGTCTTCCCTTAGACACTCCAGAGAGAACATGGCCCTGCCAACACCTTGACTAGACTCATAGGCTCCAAAACTGAGACTACAGAGTTTGGTTATTTTAGGCCACCCACTTTGTGGAATTTTGTTATGGCAGCCCTAGAAAACGTACATACCCACTAGTGCTTGGCCCTTGCCAACAGTGCTTTTGGAATCTGTGATGATCTCTGAGAGATCCAAGAGCCCTTTTAAATCAGAGAATCCTGCTATTATTCATTCCCTTTCACATTCTCAGTGGATCTATCAAGGGTCAATGACAGAGACTCATTTCCACAAACACCCACAGGTATAGTTCAAAAGCTGAAGAAGATGATTCATTGAACTTTAAAAGGTGATCTTGAGTTTGGGGGAGAAAGTTATTGGTTTTCAGTAACAAAATCCTGTGAATACACAAGTTTAAATGGAGATCATTTTCAATTTCACAGTGAATTTTTTTCCTCCCTTTAATTATTTCTCAATGAAAGGAAACTGAAAGAGGATAAATATAATCGTGAAAAGTCTTAACTAAGAGGGCGCCTGGGTGGCTCAGTCGGTTAAGCGACTGCCTTTGGCTCAGGTCATGATCCTGGAGTCCTGGGATCGAGTCCCGCATCTCGCTCCCTGCTCAGTGAGGAGCCTGCTTCTCCCTCTGACCCTCTCCCCTCTCATGTACTCTCTCTCTCTCTCATTCTCACTCTCTCAAATAAATAAATCTTTAAAAAAATAAAATAAAATGTCACCTAGAAACTTTAAGAAGCACTGGAATGAAGCTTAGTATTTTATTTGAAAATAAGGATTTCACTATCTTGTGTTGGGACTTTCCAGCAGGATTCCACAGCTGTGTCTACAGTGAGCCAAAACACCACTCTGAAGAGTTACATTCAGCCCAGCGTTTACAGAGACTCCCAGGTAGCCAGATGTGAAGTTTTTGATAAGATTTCAGATGACTCACTAAATGTTTCATTTTAATATTTGTTTTGTCCTCACATTGGCAATGGTCGAGTTAGTTTGGAAGTGTTTTTGATACGTTAAGTGAGCAGTTCAGAAATAAGTACTGGTGGAAATGGCTTCTTCATCTTTTTAAATTTGTAAATTTTACAAATTTTTACATATTTGTTTACATATTTGTAAAACAAAATAAAATATTTTATTTTAACCTATTTTATTTACTGAAAATTCCCTATCATGCTTTTATGTTATCTCTCACTTATTCATTTATAAATATTAATTATACAACTATTATGGGTGAGCCCCTTCAGTTGTTGGATCTTTCAGGGTTGTCTCATTTGCAGAGAGCTACCTCAACCAAGCTTATATCCATCCCTGGGAGAGCCCACATGTAATAGCTGATGCATCTGGAGTTATCAAACCCTTGCCCTTAATTCACATGAAGGACAACTTTGGTAGGACATGTTTTGTTCCAAAGTTCATGGTGGGGCTGGCTAGGACTGATACAGGTTAGAGAGGCTCTGGCACCTTGGGAAATACTGGTGGTCACTCTTCATGGTAGACCAGAGCAGACTGTAGGAGAGACCACTACAGAATTGGCCTCAGGATAGCAACTGGGATGATAGGATTAGAAACAGAAGTGGTGTTAAACCACCAGAAGGCATGAGACTGTGATGTTTATAATGAGTGACAAGGTTAGAGTAGCAGCCAGCAGGCTTGATGCAGATAGAGTTATAGAACTCGCTAATAGAACACAGCATCCCTAGGAATGTGTAGCCAACAAAAGCACTGCCAAACTCTGACAATTCTGAAAGTCAGAGAGACCTATGATTTCCTCCCTGCTCAATTATTTACCATCTGTGTGCTATTAGCCAACTCACTTAACTTCTCTGAATTTTTATTTTTCTAAATATCAGGGATAATAAATCCTGCTTTGCTAGTTTACTGTTAGATTTAAATCAGTTATTATATACCAAAATATGTAAGACAGAATTTGGCTTGCAGTGAGATCTCAGTCAAGGGTAACAATTATTATTTATTTTATCTGTGACAGTGACCAGTAGAAAATCAATTAACTCTTCTTCAGAACATTTAATAAAAATAGTTCTATGAGCAATGGAAGAGGAAAGCTTGGGAAGAAAGAAATAATAGATATCCAAATTGGCTTATCAATGACAGACTAATCACAAATGTTACATATATACCTAAATTGTCTCTAAGATAAAACAATGGGAATGAGACAGAGTTCTTTTTGGGAAAAAATGGTAAATCACCAATAAGCTAAAGAAGAAATTTAAGACCCATCTTGACTAAATCTAATGAAACTTAGACCTTTAAATAAATGCATTGGGGAAAAAGAATCATAGTTTTGAGGAAATATTCAGGAGGAGAGCAAAATACCTTTTCAAGGATTGAGAGATGCAAAAAGATAATTTAAATAATGTGATTTCTATTTTTATAGTTAAAAGACAATTTTATATTATGCATCTTGAGGTTTGCCTAGTCAAATGATGACATTTCTTTAAATCTAAATATAAATGCATGGCAGAAAAGAGAAGACAGGAACAGCTTGTCAACATGTGACAGTCAACTGCCAAATTGTAAGTGAACAATGATAGTAAATGGAGACATATGACATAAAATCTGTTCTTAGACTTAGGAAGGTTAAGTTTGGCAATATTACACATTTTTCATGAAAATCAAAAACTAAAAATCTGAGAAGCTAAGCATATCTGAAAATGTATGGTCTCTCCATATTTTCTGAAATTAAGACACCCTGTCCCCAAGCTCCTAGGTACACCTAACTTTTTATACCTTGTAGTTAATTTTATCTCTGGAATGTAGCTGTTCTGATTGTCAAAAATGTGACAATTTTTTATTTTTTATTTTTTTAATTTTTTTTTAAAGATTTTATTTATTTATTAGACAGCGAGCGAGAGAGAAACAGCATGAGAGGCGAGAGGGTCAGAGGGAGAAGCAGGCTCCCCGCTGAGCCGGGAGCCTGATGTGGGACTCGATCCCAGGACCCCAGGATCATGACCTGAGCCGAAGGCAGTTGCTTAACCAACTGAGCCACCCAGGCGCCCAAAAATGTGACAATTTTTTAAAGTCTTTTTGACCAACTTCATTTTCCTTAGAACTTTCTAGCTGGTCCCTTCTCCCTCTCAGATCATTTTATTCTACAGGAAACATTAATGGTGAATATAGATCTTTGGGGTGGTTGTTTAACTACTAAGAAAGTAGTTCAAATAAAATGGACTGGTTTATAAACATAGAATTAAATCTTAAAATATTTGAATTCGGTTCCAGTTCTATGACATACTAGTTATGTGATTTTGAGTGGCTTAGTTATTTTCTTTGAGTATTGTTTCATCATCTTTAAATTGGAGATTAATAATATCTCCCCTTTTGGGTAGCTAGTTTACTTTAGCCTATTCATTTGATTGTATTTTTGATAATAAAGTGATATTATCTACACAAAATATTTTTAAGTGTTAAAAGATTTTTGGGATCATGTGTTTTTGTTATCCTCATGAACTGATTATTGATTGAACAGTTAAATTTGATGTAAATGTATTTTTATGTCAATTCAGACTTTGGATGATATGGAGAATTAGCTATGTAGGTTGATATATTGTTGATCAGCATCTCATTATGGCCTTGACTTATAGGTTTCCTGGAAGGGAAATGTGATACTCCCTCTCGCTCTTGATATTTTCCCTCTGTTACAAATCTTAAACCAGCCAAATGATAGCAAAAAAAGAAAAAAGAGAGAGAGAGAGAGAGAAAATTGAACCAGGAAGAGAATGAATCAAATTTTTGTTTTTAAAAAATGTTTATTTAAAAATAAGACTTCTAAAACTATAGTACTGAATACATTTCAAGAAAAGTAAAAATTCCACAATTTCAATTAAAAACAATCTGCAAATAAAAACAAAGGTATTACAAAAAAAAAAGAACCAGTGTAGACTTGTCATTTAAACAAGTATATCTCAGATACATGACTCCTGCTCATCATCATTCTCCTCTTTTCAATCTAGTCTCTTATCTCTCAACTACTATTTTCCTTAATACCATTAGCACTAGAAATGTTAGTGAAGATTTTCCTTAAATGCTCTTAAGGGACCAGACAAGGTAAAATAGACATGTGGCAAAATAGCACTCGGATTTAAATATATGCACTGATGAGAAAATGCCTGACACATTTAAAAACAGGATCTTTATACGGCACTTGGAACACACCACAAAATTTTGTGTCCACCTCAAATTATGTCTAAGGAGAATATATCTAATTTAATCACTTTTATTGTGGTTTAATTTACATAAACTAAAATACACAGATTTTTAGTTTTTGGTTTCATGAATTAGATATGTGTATTCGAGTGCTCTGGCCATTTCACATCTTGGTTCTACAGATTTGCAGGTATAATAATCAGCTTTGATAAAATAATATTTGTACAATAAACGATCTCCAAACTCAGTGTCTTATACTTCCAGCCAGTCAAGTTACAGAGCATTTCTTTTATACTGGAAAAGACATCCTATCCTCCATCTCAGCTAATCTCCTCACCTACCCAAGGCCACCATTGTTCTTAACTTCATCCTACAGCTTATGGTGTCTGTTCTTGCATATCATGCAGATGGCACAATATGCTATATATTTATTTGTGTCTTAGTTCATTTGTTCAAGAAAATGTACTTGGGACTTCCCCATGTTCGTGTCTGTATCAATACATTATTTATTTTATTATTGCTGACAAGTATTCCATTTTATGAATATAGCACAATTTTGCGTACCCATTCTCCAGTTGATGGACATTTGAGTTGTTTCCAATATTTATGATTATTAATAAAGCTGCTATAAACACTTTTGTACAATCATATTTGGACACAGGTTTCCATTACTCCTAAATAAATATGTATGAGTGATATTTCTTATGGTACATACCTTTTCACTTTTATTTTTAAAACTGCCAAACCAAAACAAACAGACAAACAAATCGCCAGACCATTTTCCAAAGTTATTGCATTATTTACACTCCCAGCAACAAGGCAGAAGAGTCTCAATTACTCCTCATCTTCCCAGTAGTTGCTATTTCCCTCTTTTCTTCTGATTTTTTTTTTTTTTTATTTTAACTGAGTGATGTCTCTGGTTTGGGTTTTAATTTTAACTTCTTTGGTGCCAAATGATGTTGAGCATTTTTCCATATTCTTAATTGAATGTACATTTTTTTCTGGAGAATCTGTTCAGATCTTTTGTTAAATGTTATTGCAGTTTTTCCTTTTACTATATGTTTGAATTATGTTATAATTTTGTATACAAGTCATTTTCCAAATTTATCTACTGTGCATATTTCTTCAAGTCATTACATTGTGACTCATTTTATTTATGTATTTGAGAGAGAGAGATAAAATAAGAAAGAGAGAGCACAAGCAGGGGCGAGGAACAGAGGCAGAGGGAGAAGCAGACTCCATTCTGAGCAGGGAGCCTGATGAGGGACTTGATCCCAGGACCCTGGGATCATGACCTGGGCTGAAGGCAGACACTTAACAGACTGAGCCACCCAGGCATCCAGTGACTCATTTTCTTAATGGTGACTTTTAAGAACAGAATTTATTAATTTGTATAAAGTCCAACTTATTTATTTATTGATTGATTTTAGTGTTGTGAGCTGAATTGTGTCCCCTCCCAAATTCATATGATGAAGTCTTAAATCCTGGTACTTCAGAATGAGACTTTAAAAAGGTTATTAAAATATAACCTTTAGGGTGCCTGGGTGGCTCAGTTGGTTAAGCGACTGCCTTCGGCTCAGGTCATGATCCTGGAGTCCCGGGATGGAGTCCCACATCGGGTTTCCTGCTCAGCAGGGAGTCTGCTTCTCCCTCTGACCCTCTTTCCCTCTCGTGCTCTCTATCTCTCATTCTCTCTCTCTCTCAAATAAATAAAATCTTTAAAAAAATATAACCTTTAAAGAGCTTATTAAGATAAGATAAGGTCATATGTGTGGGCCCTAATCTAAAATGATTGGTATCCTTATAGGAGATAATGACACAGACACACATGCACACAAGAAAAACCATGTGAGGACACAGAAATAAGGCAATTTTCTACAAGCCAATGAGAAAGGACTCAGGAGAAACCAAACTGACCAATATCTTGATCTTGGACTTCCAGCCTCCAGAACTGTGAGAAAATACAGTTCCCTTGTTTAAGCACCCCAGAGTATGCTACTTTGTTATGGCAGCACCAGCTAATAAAATAACTAATTTTCTTCATTTCATTTCTAAGAAATCTTCACCTATTCCGAGACTGTGAACTATATTCTCTTTCATCCTTTTTAAATTGAAGCTTCCTAAGGTTAGTTTTATATTTAGGTCTATGATTCACCTTGAATTAATTTTTGTGTTTGAGATGATGTAGTGCTCAAACTCACCTTTCTTTTTTCACAAGGATATCTAGTTGTTCCAGCATCAGTTGTTGAAAAACCATTCTTTTCCCATTGAATTATTTTGGCACTGTTGTTGAAAATTAATTGACAAATAGGTGTGTGTGTATTTCAAGGCTGTCTATTCAGTTACACTGATCTATCTATGATCACACCAATACATCACTGCCTTGATCAGAAAGATTTATGTATTGATATGAATTAGTATAAGTCTTCTAAAATTTTCTTTTGCTTCAAGGTCGATTTGGCTATAGTACCATTTTATATTTCCATATAAATTGACTCCTTGTCAATACTTAAAAAAATATCATGCTAATCTTTTGATTAGAATGTAATTGAAACTATAGACCATTTGGGAGAGGATTGATATTAATAGCATCGAGTCTTTTAATCAATAAATGTGCTACATTTAACAATATATTAAGGTTTTATTTAATTTTTTCTGTGATATTTTGTATATATAATATCGCACTTCCTTTATCCATTCATCTGTCAATGGACACCTGGGTTGTTTCTATGTCCTGGGTATTGTAATAACGCTACAATGAACATGAAGTGCAGAAGTGCAGAAAACTCTTCAAAATAGTGACCCCAGTGCCACTGGATTTATACTCAGATATGGGATTGATGGATTATATGTTATTTCTGTTTCTAACTTTTTGAGAAAACTCCATAGTGGCTGCACCAATTTACATTCCCACCAATAGTGCACAAGGATTATCTTTCTTCACATCCTAGGTAGCATTTGTTATATCATGCTTTTCTGACAACAGCCATTCTAAAAGATGGGATTTTGATTTGTATTTTTGTAATAATTAGTGATGTTGAACACTTTTTAATGTATTTGCTGGTTATTTGTAATTTCTTTGGAAATATGTCTATTCAAGTGCTCTGGTGATTTCACATCTTGGTTCTATAGATTTTCAGATATAATAATCAGCTTTGATTAAATAATATTTGTACAATAAACAATCTCCAAACTCAGTGTCTTATACTAATGATAAAATATTTTTTAACAATAGTTTTGTGTGGGGCGCCTGGGTGGTTCAGATGGTTAAGCGTCTGCCTTCAGCTTGGGTCATGATCCCAGGGTCCTGGGATCGAGCCCTGCATCAGGCTCCCTGCTCTGTGGGAAGCCTGTATCTCCCTCTCCCTCTGCCTCTCACCCTGCTCATGCTCTCTCTCTTTCTGTATCTCCGTGTCTCAAATGAATAAATAAAATCTTGGAGAAAAAAACAACAATAGTTTTGTGGATCAGCTGGGGCATTACTGATCTTAATATGGATCCAAGTTTGGGGTTGGATTAAAGCTGACTTTTAATCTCTCCTTGGTCTGGAATCAACAGTTAATTAGGCATGTTCTTAGGCGTGGAAGACAGAAGCATAAAAGAGTGAGTGGTGACATGTGTTACATGCTAATGTCTCGATTTAGAAATGGTGAAGTGTTATTTTGCTCATATTCCTTTGGGCAGAGTAAGTCACATTGTCAAACTCAAAGTCACTAGAGCAAACTATATATATATAAATATATATTCTTCCTATCTTACTGAGATGTAGGATTATGTAACTACAAAGTTACATAATAAAAAGGTATGACTGTAACTCCTATAATAGACTAGTGAATAATTGGGGATGATGATCCAATCTATTCCATCAGAAATGACCTTTCTATCTGAATTTGACTACTTAGTATTACTATTCTTTTTGAATATGCTCCAGCCACATTTTGTTTTGATAAAATACCTCCCCTTTGCCCAAGACCCAATAGGAGATGGAGGCTCATTCTAAGTGTGCCTCTCATCCAATGCTTTGATCTATAATGACACACTTTATCACATATGTCACCGTTGGTTTTATTTCTACTTATCCCATCGTTGCAGTGGAAATTTTCTTAAATCATACTGTGAGTCTTTCTCTTGTATCTTTAGCACTTTGCATCAGATCAAACACAGGGTTAGCATTTGGAAATGTTCAATGTGAACTCCTGACTGGATGAATAAATGCCTTATCTGTACTTATTTCTGTCTACATTTAACTAGTTTCACTTTAAATTTAACTTTGAGGAAAGATTTAAAAGTACAGTTCTTGGGGCTCCTGGGTGGGTCAGTTGGTCAAGCTTCTGCCTTAGGCTCAGGTCATGATCCCAGAGTCCTGGGATCCAGCCACTCATAGGCCTCCCTGCTCTGAGGGGACCCTGCTTCTCCCTCTTCCTCTGCCTGCCACCCCCCTGCTTGTGTACTTGCATGCTCTCTCTGTCAAATAAATAAATAAAATATTTTTTTAAAAAGTACTGTACTTAGGAAAGTCTAATATACCCAATTCACTTTCTGCAGAGTGGAAAAGAGAAGGAAAGAAAGAAAGAAGAAAGAAAGAAAGAAAAAAGAAAGAAAACAAAAGAGGGGGGGAGGGAGGGAGGAAGGAAGGAAGAAAAAGAAAGGAAAGAAAGAAGAAAGAAAGAAAGAAAGAAAGAAAGAAAGAAAGAAAGAAAGAAAGAAAGAAAGAAAGAAAGAGAAAGAAAGAGGTTTAAGACCTGAAAAGGGAATAATGTATCAAATAGATATTGAGCCAATGTACAAAAATACACCTACATAGAGCATATTTAAAATGCATTCAATTTATTACAATTCATTCTTCCTTTGACTTGCATAGAATTTATTTTGTTTAAGCATTTTTTGTAGATTTTTTTTTCTACTTAGGATGAGTCAGATACAAGAATAGGAGGATGTTATATAACATTTCAGTAACCACATTATGATTTTGTACAAATAATTGAGAATTACCTTTGTGGGATAATTGTTTTGTATATACAACGAATGTTAACATATAAAACAACCCTGGCAAGGAGGTGTGTTTCTCTTCCTAACATATAAGTGGTGATACAAATTTTCTGTGGTTAACTCTATTTCCCAATGGCATTTAACTATTAATACAGAGCAGAATTAAAACACAGGTCTGTGTTCATAATAGTGTTTAATATATTACATTTCACAGATAGTTGCATATACTGGTGGTGTATAAAAAATTCTCAGTTGAAACAATAATATAGAAAAAGTATATAAAAGCCTTACAATGTCTAGAATTATTATTTTCCTCTTAGCTTCTCTCTCTAGACCCCAAGAATATTTTTCTAATTCCAATGCTAATATCCAAAGTAAAAAGGCAAAGTAAGACTTTTTCTCATTTAATCCTTTTTAAAAAGATAACTTCCATTCTTTTATTCATCTTTAGCCCTTGAAACTGTGGCTCAGCTTGAGCGTATTCTTGGCGATTACTGTCATCTGGAATAACTTTTTATCTTTCTTTTCCAATTGGCCTTTTAACTCATCCTCATTACTCACCACCACACAAGATGTCTTCGTCTTGTTAACACTTTTTACCTCCATTCCCTTTCAACTGTGATTTATTATCAACATAAGCTATGTATTTTGGCAAAGCGTTTTCTTTGAATTGTCCAACCAAATCAAGTTATGGTGCATGATGCATTGATTTCCAAAGAGGTAGCCCTGCATTTCTGGGGATAACTCCCAAAGCTTAAAACACCCACAATATCCAAGAATTAATATATTTCATGAGCATCCTCTTTGCCTAAGACATGGCACTTCTCTTTGCAATTGGACTCTATGAAAGTGAGATCTAATAACTAACTTTCAAAAGTACTCAGTTCATCTGAGGAGACTTATATATGCATGTAAAAATAACATTAATTTAACAGAATGTGGAGTATGTCCTATATTTTAGACTATGGACTAGACACCGAGGTTACAGCATTATACAAAGAAGACAAAAATCCTCACTCTTATGTACCTTATATTTTAATTGGGAACCCAAGTAATAAAAAAATATAATTAGTAACATACATAAGAATTTAAATATACAGTCTAAGGTGGATGGAAAAGATTTGGGATTATATGTGATTATAATTTTAGATGTGTGGCCAAGATAGGGTGTAATGAAAAAGCAGCATGTGACCCATGGGGATACCTTGCTGATGAGAGTTCCTGGCAGATGGAGCAAACAGGGCCAAGACTTTGAAGTGGGGGCACCTGGAATATTGTATTCATGAAACAGGGATTAGATCAGTACGCTGTAGCCAAGTGTGCAACATGTGACTAATAGGAAATAAGTTCTCTAGCTTTTGTTCTGAAAGCAATGAGAAAGCATTGGTAGAATTACATTATCTAACTCTGTGGGGACAAAAATGTTTGCCAAAAAGTCAGTTGGAGAACACGTCCATAGTCCAGGTTAGTGATGATGCAGGTTTGTTCTGGGGTCGCCATGGTGAAAAGCTGGTCTCGCCAGAGGTAATGAGAGATTGCAGGATGTATGTTGAAGGAAGACCCAACAACGTTTTATGGTAGATTGGATGTGATGTTTGAGAAAATGAGAGAGATACATTCAAGATTTTTGAACCCAAACAATCTAAGACAGAAACTCATTTATTTAATTTTTAATTTTATTTTATTATGTTATGTTAATCACCATCTTTGGTTTTTGATGTAGTGTTCCATGATTCATTGTTTGTGTGTAACACCCAGTACTCCATTCAATACATGCCCTCTTTAATACCCATCACAAGGCTAACCCATCCACCCACTCCCTCCCCTCTAGGACCCTCAGTTTTTTTCTCAGAGTCCATAGTCTCTCATGGTTAGTAAGACAGAAACTCCTAAAATAATAGCATAGATTCCTGGAATGGTGGTAGTTTGATACAACCATAGTAATATTTTCTGCATTGGTGAAGTCACTCAGAAAAGAACAAAAGCCTTATAGATGAAGCAGGTTTAAAACTGATGTTGAATGAAATAAGTCAATTAGAGAAAGACATATATGATATGACCTCACTGATATGAGGAATTCTTTTTATTTATTTATTTATTCATGAGAGTCAGAGAGAGAGAGAGAGAGAGACAGAGGCAGAGGGAGAAGCAGGCTCCCCGCCCAGCAGGGAGCCCGATGCGGGCCTCGATCCCAGAACCCCGGGATCATGACCTGAGCTGAAGGCAGACGCTCAACCATCTGAGCCACCCAGGCACCCTGATATGAGGAATTCTTAATCTCAGGAAACAAACTGAGGGTTGCTGGAGTGGTGGGGGTTGGGAGGGATGGGGTGGCTGGGTGATAGACATTAGGGAGGGTATGTGCTATGGTGAGCACTGTGAATTGTGCAAGACTATTGAATCATAGATCTGCACTTCTGAAACAAATAATGCAATATATGTTAAGAAAAAAAAAGAAGAAGATAGCAGGAGGGGAAGAATGAAGGAGGGTAAATCGGAGGGGGAGACAAACCATGAGAGATGATGGATTCTGAAAAACAAACTGAGGGTTCTAGAGGGGAGGGGGGTGGGGGGATGGGTTAGCCTGGTGATGGGTATTAAAGAGGGCACATTCTGCGTGGAGCACTGGGTGTTATGCACAAACAATGAATCATGGAACCCTACATCAAAAACTAATGATGTAATGTATGGTGATTAACACAACAATAAAATAATTAAAGAAAAACAAACAAACTGAGCCTTCGGGGACAGGTAGGATTTAAGTAGAAAAGAACAGATGGACATATTTCCAGTGAGGTAAATGCACAAGCAAGAGAAATAAGACACATATATTTGTGTAAACCTGGTAAATGAGGTCTGAACCAAGAATGTGGGGAGCTAAAAAAACCCAAAAAACAAAAACAAAAAACAAACAAAAAAAACAATTAAAAATTATTAGGAATTAAATTGGGGAAAATTTTAGAGGTTAGATCAAATTGAATGAGTTAAGTAAGATAAGATAATAATATTAGATAATAATAAGATAAGGATGAAATAATAATATTTGTGATATTTGTAAAAGCATCTGGAGATAACAGGGGAACGTAATGATACTGTTTAACCTAATTTGAGTATATTTTCATTATAAGTGACAGTACAAAATTCAGTACCCAGTCTAAGATATTCAGTGCTTGGTTTGGGTCCATCATCGTGGGTTTTGTTCCTTTAAAAGCCAACCCTTAGGTGATTTGCAAGTGCGATGCAAACTGAGAACAACAATAACCTGACCAACTTGATCAGTATTTTTACAAAACGCAACTCTTATCAAGCCCTTAATCCACCAAGTATATTTTATTGCATTCAGTTGAGAGTGGTACTGTTGTTTCTGATTTCTGTAGCAGGTAAATGGTCAGGTGTCACACAGAGAGATATTAGTGACCATAAAGTAACTGAACAATGTGTCAGAAGAACAATTTATTTATTGTTTGCTTTCTACAATTCAATAACTTCACGGAAGTTGCCCTGAAGACAGTCTTTAACATAGTATCTTCTCAGTAGCTATAACCTTACCCACGGCTTTGTTGAGTCAAATGCCTGTGTTTTTGTTTTATTGTGGTTTGGGTTTTTTTGCCCACATCAAAAAAACTCTGATTATGCATATGTATATTCTCTAAGGGAGCCATGTCATAGAGTCTATTTATGCTCCTTTTTTTTTAAGATTATTTATTTATTTATTTATTTTAGAGAGATAATGAGAAAGAGAGAGAGCATGAGAGGGGGGAGGGTCAGAGGGAGAGGCAGACTCCCTGCTGAGCGGGGAGCCCGATGTGGGACTCGATCCCTGGACTCCAGGATCATGACCCAAGCCGAAGGCAGTCGCTTAACCAACTGAGCCACCCAGGCGCCCTACTTATGCTCCTTGATAGGCAAGTCAAGAGAAGATGGGAAAGGCAAGGCTGCATTGCCACAGTATTGTATTATCTTTAGGAGAAAAATATTAAAGAAATATGATGCACTTTGTACATATATTAAAAAGAGAAATATAATGTCAAATTAGTTTGCATTTGCAATTATGTATAATATACCATGCATGTGTATTGATGTACATGCATTTTAAAAGGGTGACTTTTGCAACATGAAATCATATTTTCAAGGACAGTAGATAGAGACTTACAGCAGGAATAATCTTTAGGAGAACACTTTTTAAAATGTACTTTCTTAAACACACTTTCACACCAACACCTTTGAAATGAACTAAATGAGCAAAATGATTTAATCTAATCACTGATTCAGAAGAAGTCCCATACTACAGATCTCTTACAAGAGGACAGAGGTACACATCCTGGGCATGAGTCCCAGCCCTGTCCGTTCAAGTGTACCGAGTAATGAATGTTGGAGAACTCTGTCAACCTGTAGCCCCAGAGCCTGAGAAATAGCCCATTTATTCACTCACAGAATCTGCCCCAGACCATGAACCATTTATCTGTAGAAGGGGTCAACTTAAAAGTTCTCTC
Organism: Callorhinus ursinus; assembly: GCF_003265705.2. NCBI lineage: Eukaryota > Metazoa > Chordata > Mammalia > Carnivora > Otariidae > Callorhinus > Callorhinus ursinus. The sequence goes on from NW_027397070.1 coordinate 54,599,071, forward strand.
CCTCATATCACTTCTCTCCAGTCAGATTATCCTGAGACTATTTCCCAAGCTTCACTTGTCCATGGATTAGCCAGATATTTCACCGTTTGTAGTATTATTTGGTAATTTTCATTATATCACACATTTTAACTAAAATATGCAGGCGCTAATAGTTACATCATAGTAAGATAACCACTTAAATATTAAAACACAGAATGTTTCTATATTTTATCACTAAAAAATTCTTTTTTTTTAAAGATTTTATTTATTTATTTGAGAGAGAGAGAATGAGAGATAGAGAGCATGAGAGGGAAGAGGGTCAGAGGGAGAAGCAGACTCCCTGCTGAGCAGGGAGCCCGATGTGGGACTCGATCCCCGGACTCCAGGATCATGACCTGAGCCGAAGGCAGTCACCCAACCAACTGAGCCACCCAGGCGTCCACTAAAAAAATCTTTAATACTGTATAGCGTGTTTTGAAATATATTGACTCCAAAATTAAAATTGACAGCAAGATAGAATTCTCCCTTAATCCCTGTTGAGGTTGCACTCAACTCTATTCTCCTCTTCTGAAACGGTGAAAAGCATTTAAATTCATTCAACAAAACGGTGCCCAACCCCTGACGTGTAAGGGAGGACTTTCTTACCTCAGGAAATCCTGTGAGAACATGACTTGGTATCCATTTTCTTTTTAAATTTATTTAAAGATTTATTTATTTATTTTAGAGAGAAAGCATGAGCAGGAGGAGGGTCAGATGGAGAGGGAGAGAGTGAGGGAGAGGGACAAGCAGACTCCCTGCTGAGTGAGGAGCCAGACATGGGGCTCGATCTCAGGACCCTAAGATCGTGACCTGAGCTGAAATCAAGAGTCAGACGCTTAATTGACTGAGTCACCTAGGTGGCTGGTATCCAATTTCAAAGAGCTTATATGATATCAGGGGCACAAATTATCATGTTGCAAGAGGCAAAGAGAGGGTAGATAAATCTACAAAGGAATTCAGAAGAAAGAAACATACTTCCAAGCAAGGGGATGAAGAAAGCATTCAGGAAGAAGGTAAAGTTATTTCTGGGCCTTCAACTCTTAATCTCTCTCTCTCTCTCTCTTTTTTTTTAATGTTATGTTAATCACCATACATTACATCATTAGTTTTTGATATAGTGTTCCATGATTCATTGTTTGCATATAACACCCAGTGCTCCGTTCAATACATGCCCGCTTTAATACTATTCACCAGGCTAACCCATCCCCCACCCCCCTCCCCTCTAGAACCCTCAGTTTGTTTCTCAGAGTCCATAGTCTCTCATGGTTCATCTCCCCCTCTGATTTCCCCCCTTCATTTTTCCTTTCTTATGCTCTAATTCTTTTTTTTTTTTTTTAACATATAATGTATTATTTGTTTCAGAGGTACAGGTCTGTGATTCAACAGTCTTACACAATTCACAGTGCTCACCATAGCACATACCTTCCCCAATGTCTATCACCCAGCCACCCCATCCCTCCCACACCCACCACTCCAGCAACCCTCAGTTTGTTTCCTGAGATTTAGAATTTCTCATTATCAGTGAGATCATATGATACATGTCTTTCTCTGATTGAATTATTTAGCTTAGCATAATACCCTCTAGTTCCCGCCACATCGTTGCAAATGGCAAGATTTTGGGGGTTTTCGGTGGCTGCATAATGTTCCATTATATCTATATATATATCACATCTTCTTTATCCATTCTTCTGTTGATGGACATCTTTGCTCTTTCCATGGTTTGGCTACTGTGGACATTGCTGCTATAAACATCGGGGTGCACGTACACCTTCGGATCACTACATTTGTATCTTTGGGGTAGATACCCAGTAGTGCAATTGCTGGGTCATACGGTAGCTCTATTTTCAACTTTTTGAGGTACCTCCATACTTTTATCCAGAGTGGCTGCGCCAGCTTGCATTCCCACCAATAGTGTAGGAGTGTTCCCCTTTCTCCGCATCCTCGCCAACATCTGTCGTTTCCTGACTTGTTATTTTTAGCCATTCTGACTGGTGTGAGGTGGTATCTCATGGAGGTTTTGATTTGGATTTCCCTGATACCGAGCGATGTTGAGCAATTTTTCATGTGTCTGTTGGCCATTTGGATGTCTTCTTTGGAAAAATGTCTGTTCATGTCTTCTGCCCATTTCTTGATTGGATTATTTGTTCTTTGGGTGTTGGGTTTGATAAGTTCTTTATAGATTTTGGAGACTAGCCTTTTATCTGGTATGTTATTTGCAAATATCTTCTCCCATTCTGTCGGTTGTCTTTTGGTTTTGTTGACTGTTTCTTTTGCTGTGCAAAAGCTTTTTATCTTGATGAAGTCCCAATAGTTCATTTTTGCCCTTGCTTCCCTTGCCTTTGGCGATCTTCAACACTTAATCTTATGAATATTATGAAGGGCTGGGGAGAGATGTTCCTGAAGATTTTGGATGGCAGGAATGACATGGACAAAGATATTGACGGAAGAGTGCTGGACAGGGTCAGGGAGCTACATATGGCTCTTAGAGTACAGGGCACAGGAATTTTGCTCAGAAAGAAGACAAAAGTGGAGTCAGTAGTGGATTACGCAATAGTTTAAATGCAAGCATACAGGATTTGAATTTTGCACTAAGGGATTCTGTAATTATTTTTCTTTCCAGATCATGTAACTGGTACATGTATGTGTGTGTGTGTGTGTGTGTGTGTGTGTGTGTATAGTAGTACAATGTATAATGTATAATATATATATAGTAGTATAATGTATAATGTATAATGAATAATCATTAAAAATGTGTATCTTCCTAATTATTACTACTACTATAATAGTATATATATTATATTGGGCTTATTATTAATGTGATATTACATGAATTATATATAGTATTTCATGCATATGTATATTTATGTGATACACACATGCTTAAAACATTGCTGCTCCAAACATTATGCATCATTCAAATTGTAAAGGAAAAGTACTGTATTAGATGGACTTTGTTATCCTTATTTGACAACTGAAAACTGGCAATCATATCTAAAGTCACAGAATTATGATTCATACCCCTGTCTGTAATGATTCAACCTATGCTTGATATACATTAAATAGGGCAAAAAAAGAAAAGCCTTAAAAAAAATTTCAGGGGCACCTGGGTGGCTCAGTTGGTTAAGCATCTACCTTCAGCTCAGGTTATGGTCCCAGGGTTCTGGGATGGAGCATCGCATAGGGCTCCCTCTTACTGGGGAGCCTGATTCTCCTTCTCCCTCTGCCTGCAGCTTCCCCTGCTTGTGCTCTCTCTTTTTTCCTCTCTGTCAAATAAATAAATGAAAACCTTTAAAAATAATTTAGAGGGGCACCTGGGTGGCTCAGTCGTTAAGCCTCTGCCTTCCACTCAGGTCATGATCCCAGGGTCCTGGGATCGAGCCCCACATTGCGCTCCTTGCTCTGTGGGAGGCCGGCTTCTCCCTCCCCCACTCTGCTTGTGTTCCCTCCCTCGCTATCTCTCTCTCTGTCAAATAAATATTTATTTATTTATTATTTATTTAATAATAAATAAATAAATATTTATTTATTTATTATTATCTTAAAAAATTAAAAAAAAATTTAGATTCTTCTGGGGAGTTTTTCCTCACTTTAAGAATTATTATAGTCTCTCTGTTTCAGAACAAACACACAGTCTCTTTAACAACAAATTCATGAAATTGGCATTGATATCCAGAATTTAATAACCAGTATATTCAGAGGCCACTGACAGAATCAGACTTGGGCACACAAACCTTGGTTAGCCACAACACTGAACCTCAGTTTTTCATTCAGAATACCAGGATCTTTGAACTTAATAATCTTGAAAATCCTTGCCTAATCTATGAAGCTGTAACATCCTTGCCACTAGCATGAAATGTAGGTTTCAGTAATGCCATCACATTCTTGATTTCAGTGCTGGGTATGGTCATTTTTAGAAAAAAGTAAAATAATTGAAGTTATTTTGAGGACTATTACTAATTTTGAGAACTGTAAAAACGGAGAGATAATCTTTGCTGTGTTTCAATTGTGGTAGAGGATAAAAGAAAAAAAAATCCATGGTTTCAAACCGTGGATTAGTCACGTCCTTCCTATGTGATCTTGAATAAGTATCCATAGACATTCTGAATTTCAGCTTCTGCATCTATGAATATAGCATGGGAAGGATTAGAAATAACACATTTGAGAGACCACCCATACATCTGGCACTCAGCATAATAAAGAGAATATAGCATGCTGTTTACCAGCAGAGGTATGGGAATCAGCTAACCCTGGGTGATGGGTTGTATAACCTTGAAGGTATATGAGTCAACCTCTCTAAGACTTTAAAACAGAGACCATAAATGCCTACTTCACAGTGTGTGAAAAATGGACGTATTACTTAAAAACTGCTTGGCGTTGTGCCTGGTACAGGTGACATCAATTAATCAATCAATACATACATATTTTTAATTATTTTTAGTAATTGCTAACAATTACAACTACTAATAAATCTGATAATAATAAATGATAATAGCTCTTTCTATTATTGTTCCCATAGAGATACTTCAATGTCTCTTTGACTCTTTGAAGTAAGTAATTTAAAATACCAGTTGGTTTATAATTTTTAAAACTGTATGCATAATTTTAATGACATATCACCAGGATTACTTATTCCAATAATGTTTTAACACTGGCCACTGCTAATCAGGTGCCTAGTACAAGATTTCCCTAAATAGTAAAGAGTCATTTTGAAAATTCTTTCAGTTTTCTTTTAAGATGTAAATAACAGACTAAGTAAAATTGTCAAACCAGGCTATTACCAATAAACTTTTTTTTCAAGAAACGTTTTTAATATGATGTAATTAAGCAGTGTGAGAGAAAGCAATATTTCTCAGTTTTGTTTTTGAAAGGTCTGGGAAAACAGCATTCCAAATCCATAATTTGGTCATTGTTTATGAAAGCTAAGAAAAGAGATCCATTTTCTCTTCTAATTGTAAATGCAAGAACATATTCTGTTACATAAAGTTACAGTGTCTAAACACAAAACTATTGAAATATGGATTGGAATCAATCTATAATGATCAGAAATTTCAGGAAGAAGCAATGTCATTCTGGTGTCATTTTCCTTGAAATACCAGTCTATTTTTTTATTTAATTATAACCACAAGTTGTTTCATTTTCAGGGTAAAATAGCCAGTATCAATTTGCTCCCTCTATGACTATTCTCCAAGTTTATTTACCCTTGTCCTAGCTTTAGCCTTAATGAATGCATTATCTGTTCTTGTCGAATCCTGCTATACAGGAATGGTAAGGGATATCCGGCATGAATGCCTTTTGACCTTAATCTTAAGTGCATTGAAACATTCCTGAAAGTCAAACCAGCATGCCTTTTCACTTCTCATTCCTGAAATCTCATACTTAAAGCATGTTGTATTTGTCTGCTTTATTTGCCTCAGGACAGAAATCCTGACCTTCTGGGCCATTCATTCTACCATGCCCCTTTGCCGTTCCCAAAAGTTATTTTACCCTGGGGAAAATGAAATAGAGCAAGAAAAATGAGGACTCAAATTATTTTATGAATGAAGGAAAGGGAAATTGATAAGAATCAGTCTGGCTATATATTTATACACACACACACACACACACACACACACACACACACATAACCTTAATATATATTTATATTTTTATATATGTATATATTACATATAAAAATAATTTTGTATATATAAACACATAATAGAATTTGTATAATATATATTATGCATATATAATATATGTATAAATATTATGCTTGGAGAGGTATATGAACTCTTGATCTTATGTAAGTTTCTATTGTCTCCAATATTAAGACAGGAGGTTGGTCACATGCTTATAAAGTCAAATCTGTGTGCATCATAATGGATGAAACTTATAGGCATAATATTGAACCAAAGATGTCAGACCCAAGAGTACATTAGATATGATTTCAATTAGTACCAATCTATGGGTTTGGGGGTCATGCTAGTAGTTAGCCTTGGCAGGGTACTGATGACAGGATAGGAGTGTGGGGGTACTTTGAGTTTATGGGTCCTTGGACATGTGTGTGGTCACTGTGAAAATTTATCAGATTTGGGGTATGTGCACCCTGGTCTTTATAGCAGCAATGTCCACAATAGCCAAACTATGGAAAAAGCCAAGATGTCCATCAACAGATGAATGGATAAAGAAGATGTGATACACACACATACAAACACACACACACAGACACACACACACAGACACACACACACTGGAATATTATGCAGCCATCAAAAGGAACAAAATCTTGCCATTTGCAATGACTTGGATGGAACTGGAGGGTATTATGCTGAGCGAAATAAGTCAATCAGAGAAAGACATGTATCATATGATCTCACTGATAGGAGGAATTCTAATCTCAGGAAACAAACTGGGGTTTGCTGGAGTGGTGGGGGGTGGGAGGGATAGGGTGTCTGGGTGATAGACATTGGGGAGGGTATGTGCTACGGTGAGTGCTGTGAATTGTGTAAGACTGTTGGATCACAGATCTGTACCTCTGAAACAAATAATACATTATATGTTAAAAAAAATGAAGATAGTAGGAAGGGAAAAATGAAGGGGGGAAATTGGAGGGGGAGACGAACCATGAGAGACTATGGACTCTGAGAAACAAACTGAGGGTTCTGGAGGGGAGGGGGTTGGGGGATGGGCTAGCCTGGTGATGGGTTTTAAAGAGGGCACGTACTGAATGGAGCACTGGGTGTTATATGCAAACAATGAATCATGGAACGCTACATCAAAAACTAATGATGTAATGTATGGTGATTAACATAACATAATAAAATTAAAAAAATATCAAATTACACTATTATGACATAGCTCTTTATGTATATTTCAATTTAATAAAATGTCATAAAAGTATTTCATCTAGAGAATCAAATTTACAGCTCTTCCTCATAGAGGATCAGACTTGTTTTATTTTACCTATTTTGAAAGGTACAGAAAATTGCATCTTATGAATAGATCAATAAGAAATAAGGGAGGAAACTATGACTTAGCACAAAACTACTAAAAATTCCTAATTATTCTTCAAATATGTTCCCTGCACTTGCTAATAATACCCTGCCAGATTTTGGAGACACAAGAGTGATTAAAAGGGAGTCCTGCCTGCAAGGAGTTTGGAGTCCTGTGAGAAGGAGAAGAACAAACACCAAGGGAAATTAATACTTTTAATACGACAATTACTTTAATAAAAGTATATGGCACAAGGTGAAATTGGAGTTCTAAGGAGGAACATATGGAAATGCATACAAATAAGCCTCAGTACCCCACAGACACTTCAAAAAGAGCTGATACTGGGTTGTCAATTGCTTGAATGAATCTGAGTTAGCCAAATAGACAAAGAGAGCTCTAGACCTCCTACAGGTATCCTATATGTATTAGATGATGGATACATAAATACAATACCCCAAATGCATTACTCTCAACATTTTCTGAATTGGACTCTAGATGGGACACTAATAAGTTTTTCTAAAGGCCAGAAAATGAAAAGTGTGTTTTCTCAGTGTCCCATCTGATGGTGCCCAGGACATGAGTGACAGAAGAGGGTAAAAGAAATATCCCTAAGGGAGATATTTTAAAATCAATTAATTCCATAGAAAATAAACTGAGGGTTGCTGGAGGGGAGCTGGGGAGAATGGCCATTAAAGGTGATGGGCATTAAGAAGGTACTTGTGATGAGCACTGGGTGTTATATGTAAGTGATGAAACACAAATTCTACTCCTGAAACTAATATTATACAATATGTTAACTAACTAGAATTTAAATAAAAAAATCGAAACAAAAATAATAAAACTAATTAATTCCTACCGTAATGGAAAAATAGTGTGGCACATGTGGAAAGCATATCAAGGAATGGGCTAGGGGAGCAAGAGGGGAGCTGCTCTTCAAAGAGCTAATCCTCCTCTTATTTACAGTCCAGTCAGGAAGTTTCCAGCATTTGGATCAACACCATCACCAGTATATAGGTATCTTGATTCACCATCCTTATGTATATAACTAAAACAAGCTAAGGCACTTGGAGTAATTGAGACAACAGGAAACCTAAAGCACAGTTCTTGAAGCTAAGAACATTAACTTCTCAACCTTGACTATTGGCCAAATTAGGATTAGAGTGACTCATTAGTGGGTTTCAGAAATAGCCTCAAAAAATGTTTCTTCTTTTCTAGGCAAAACATGAAGAAAACATGTGAATACTTGTGTTGAAGGGGAGAAAAAAATTAAAAGCAAGGAAACAAATGAAATAGAAAAACTTTTCTGGAAGAAAGTGTTTCAAAATACCTTGTATCCTCTCAGGACTTCAATAGCTGAATACACATGTTCAAATCAGCTCCCTAAAAAAATGATCATTGAAAGTAAAAGTTTTATTGAGAGTCCAATGGGCTAGAAGTTAAGCTGAATGATTAGAAAAAGCACCTCTAGTAAGTATGTTTTAATTAATCTTAAATTGTATCATACTGCAAATTTACTATCTCCCTCATAAATGAGTTTACTTGTTTACATAACAAACTATTCATGACGGCATACAAAGATCTTCATCATCTGGATCCTGATTATCTTTCCAGCCTCTATACTCTCTCTCCCCTTCAATTAGACTGTATGTTTCCACTGCAGTGGCCCCCATGAAGTCCCCACATTAACTGCCTTGTCACATTTTCACATCTTTAAGAATGACCATCTCATCAGAGATAACACATCCCAACATCTCACACTGCCTAACACAATGAAAGCTTTCCACAAACATTTGTGAAATGGAAAAATGAGAGCATTAGATTTTATTTATGAGTTTCAAGACATTATTCAAGGTTACTGAAAGATGCTAAATTTAAATAATCCCTGAACTAGCAGTGATGATTACCTCCTCCACTGTCTTGAATCTTCGTCAGACACAGCTCATTTATTCTCACTGGGTGCCTAATAAGTGAATTTTCCAGAAAGGAGAGCCTGAGGTGAAATGTAGTAGTTCTTGCTAACAGTTTTGAGACAGAGTTCACATCTGGGTTGAAGGAGAAGTACATATGTTTTTTCCCTAATTTGGAGCTTGAAGTTGCAAAATTCTCATTCTCTATTCCAATTATCTATACTCATTATCTATTCCACTATCCCTGCTGATTTATAAAATTGTCTTGACTATAACAATATTAATAGGTTGCAATTATCAGGGGTTTACAGTATGGCGGGCACCGGCATATAGTATATCATTTAATTTTCAAAAATGCCACTAGGGTTCCAGGAGATGCACATTTTACAGATGAGGAATTTGAAGCAAGGTATTTTAGATATATTGCCCAAGGACACACAGCTGATAAGAGATGAAGTCAGGATTTTAAAACATGAGGAGTCCGGAATCCTTGTTCTTAGTTATTGTGCTATAATGTTTCCATGTTTCTTCTGTACTAATATGTATTTTTCACTATAGTCTACGCTCAGAACTCAGTAATTTGTATTAACATTATCTCATTTGAAGTTTACTAGAATTTGTTTACTATATAAATGTCAAAAACATAACTCAGATAGATGAAGACCCTTGCCCTAAATCATGAAGTTATTTACTTAATTGTAAAAATTAAGTTCCAGACCCATTTATTCTAACTTAGGAAACACAAGAAATGACATAATTATGTTTTGGAAGAAAAAAAAATTATTTTATAAATGCTTTCTGGGCACCTGGGTGGCTCAGTTGGTTAAGCGACTGCCTTCGGCTCAGGTCATGATCCTGGAGTCCCGGGATCGAGTCCCGCATCGGGCTTCCTGCTCAGCAGGGAGTCTGCTTCTCCCTCTGACCCTCTTCCCTCTCATGCTTTCTATCTCTCATTCTCCCTCTCTCTCAAATAAATAAATAAAACCTTTAAAAAAATAAATGCTTTCTAATATGACAATGTCATGGGAATACAAATAAAATAACAAAAAGATAAACATGGAGATGATAGGACAACCTCCGATGAGTATGGTCATGGACAGAGACCCTGATGATTTCTATGCATTAAAACAAAGGATTAGGGCGTTACCAAAAGTTATGTGCAGACACAACTGTAGACCTCGCATACTTTCAACCATTTACAAGGATTTTTAGAGAAAACCTTGCACATTCCTTTCTCTCCTCTAAGGATATCCTTCCATTTTATACATAAAACATGTCTGTTCTCTTTCTCCTCAACTCTGTTTATATTTTTTCTTACCACAGACCATGGTTATGTAAAACACTATATGAGAATACAGAATTATGACTCAGACCAACACCCAGTTACTAGCATTGCCAATATAAGGCTCCAGATCTTCTAACTCATGTCTTCCATTGAATGGCAATATGTGCAATTTAATATTTATCATCTTATCCTCAGAACCCAGGGCAAAAACACTGACCCCACAGGAAAGAATTCACAGTCATAGAAAAAAGGGAACTGAAAATAGTTACAATATACAGGATAACTTTAATAATGTGAGTAGGAAGCCCTTTATGAGCCCACAAGAATAAATTAATAATTTAGCCCAAGGAAATTAAGAAAGACTTCGGCAGTGGCGTTTTCACCAGTGCCTTCTTGGAGGTTTCGGTGAGATACCTGTAAGTGATGACTCTGGCTACTTAGATTTTAAGAGGAAATTTTCCTTGCAATTGCTTGTCTCCTTTTAAACTTAGAGATTTACTGTTATCCATAATTTGTGTGTGTTTTATTTGAGATATAAAATTATCTACATCTTTGAGTAAAATTAAAAAAAACAGGAAGAAGTACCCTGTTATAAATGCACTTCTGTTTGAGGATCAGAACCCCCAGTAGAAGTTTGCACTTGGCTGAGTGGAGGCCTGTGTGTGGGGGGAGGCCCAATAGATGTGGCTTAGAGTGTGCAAAGGTCTGGGGGTATCAAAAGCTAACGAGGGCTTGCATGTTTCATGATTGGTGGGGAGACTAGAAAGGTGGAATGCAGGGCAAGCAAACAGTGAATTCTACCAGAAGTGTGAGTTGCTACTGCCTTTCTTGGGAGTGGATAAAATAATAATAACTAAGCATTTCTGTCTGGAGATGTTATCAGAAATTTTTAACGTAAGTTGTTTCCTCAAGTTTTTTTTAAGGATTTTATTTATTTACTTGACAGAGAGAGACACAGAGAGAGATAGAACACAAGCGGGGGAGTGGGAGAGGGCGAAGCAGGCTTCCCGCTGAGCTGGGAGCCCAATGCAGGGCTTGATGCCCGGACCCTGGGATCATGACCTGAGCCGAAGGCAGATGCTTAATGACTGAGCCACCCAGGCGCCCTCCTCAGATAGTTTTCACATCAGGTTGTCCTCTTTTTTGGGATCTCTTTCCTTATTGGAAAGAGGGGAGGGAGACGTTAGCTTTCAGTTCTTGCATGGATATCCTCCATTTCCTCTACTCATTCAACCAGCTACAGAAAAACAGAAAGTGATGCCTGAAACTCCTTTTTATGAAATATTACTTTCTAAACATTCCTGGAGTATGAAACACAAAGTCATTGAGAAAGGAACTTTATTATTGACATCACCGTTGTTTTTAAGAATGTAACGATATTTTTAATTTATTAGAGCATTTTTCTGACAAACTCCTTCTCCATCCTCCATTTGAAACCAATTTTTATTTTCTCCTGCTTTTTAATAATGTATTTTTTATCATTGAAAAATCAAAATGCTCCCCTTAGAAAAATGCTGCCCTTTGTTTTATGTGATATGTTAAGTTCTTGATTTCCCCCTTCCCTGGGAAACAAATACTGCCTCCTCACCCAGACATACACTATGGGTCTTCAGCTTATTCTGTTCACTTAAAGTCATTGCTCTTATGTATTACAAGCTGTAATTGCTTTTAGCAATATAATGCCTTACCTCACTAACATAATCATAATACAGTTACTAAGTATTTTTTACATGGCAGTATCTGTCGTTGGGTAACTGTTATGTCGGATATTATTATAATTCTCTCTTTGTACCATTGTAGTTTGAAGATGTATAGAATAGAACCGACTTCTATCGGCTGAGCAATTCAATGAAATATTATAAACAGGAGAGCCTATCAGTAAAGCCTGACTATTTACTGGCTGAATTAATGTTCAGCAGGGAAGCAGCGGCAGCCCAGAGTGCTCTAGGTAGGAAAGGACACATTTCATCTAAAATAATGTAGGCAGCATGCTTCCTTTCAGAGGTCTTGATATTCACTTCCTCGGTTAGTAGAAGGTGATAATAGGGCAGACAATCCAGCGAGCTCTGATTGCACAAAAAATCAAAGAAGAATATCAAAACATCCCCCCCTTCAGCTCATGTTCAGAAATTCTGCTGATCGAATAGAATGATAATAAAAACTGGCATTTAGATTATGACTTTCATCCCAAGATCTCAGCCTTTGCAAAAATAATTTCTCCCTTTTCTATAAGATTATCATCACTGGGTTAGGAGCCAATTACCTTTAAAGAGCCCAGTCACCAATCCAAATATCCTTATATAATCACCAGAATAACAATGCATGGGAGTATAATATAGTCAACACATCAAGATTGTCCCAAGATGTAAGGTTATTTTCCAGTCTTCTTTTTATAAGTCTTGTGTTGACTGGAATGATTATGAGATCTATTCTCACATTTTAACTAATCATGTTCCAATATTGGTCATCAGGGTCAGAGACCTCAGAAATTTATTGTGGAAAGATGGTAGCAAATTCCTACACTACATTTCCTTGAGATAAGCTACAACATTTTTCTGCCTTAAATAGACCAATCCAAATAAATGGCTCTCCTTCTGAATGCTTATAGCATTTATAGAAGTTTCTTACTTCTTTATGCATTGCCATGTGCTTTATTTATTTTAATTTTATCTCCCTTTAAGAATAAAAGTATTTGGGGTGCCTGGGTGGCTCAGTCAGTGAAGCATCTGCCTTCAGCTGAGGTCATAATCCCAGGGTCCTGGGATCGAGCCCCACATTGGTCTCCTTGCTCAGTGGGGAACCTGCTTCTCCTCCCACTCCCCCTGCTTGTGCTCTCTCTCTCTCTCTCTCTCTCTCTCTTAAATAAATAAATAAAATCTTTTAAAAATAATAGAAGTATTTGACATATAAAATTGAAGTATCAGATTGCCTCCAGTCCATGCTGCACAGACCAAGGTTAGAGGTTGTGGGTTTTTTAAAAAAGATTTTACTTATTTATTTGAGAGAGAGATAGAGAGAGCAAGCACAATTGTGGGGGGAGGGGCAGAGGGAGAAGGACACAGGGCTTGGTCCCAGGACCCTGAGAGCATGACCTGAGCCAAAGGCAGCCACTTACCCGACTGAGCCACCCAGGTGTTCCAATAGATTTTTCAATTGATAATCAACAATTACTAAATTAGATGCCTTGAGGAAGAGTTCTATACCAGATGGCTTTCTTATTCCTTTGAAATATATGATTCTATTTATTCACTTCAAGGTAAAGTACAGGAAGGTTATTTTGAAAAAGAATATTTTTCCGTGGACATGACCGACACTTCAGATTAAATCATGTCCATGGGATACTTAAATTTAGGATTTCTGGATAATAATTGTTTATTCCAAACTATAGTTGCTTTATGACTGGGTGGGTGGACTTTTTATTCAAGCAACCTATAGACCAAATTCATTCATCTTAGGATTGAAGCCAAATTGTAAATTTGTAAAATCAAGAGTATTAAAATTAGACACATTTGTAAAGTTAGAGAATCATCTACAGCAAAAGAATATGCTTTTTCTGTCAGTCACTTTGCTATCATGGAGTTGAACCTAATCTTTGTCACAAAGGTAAGACCTAATTTTTATATCCAGGCTATTATTGATGGGAGGAAAGAGAGAGAGAGGGTGAATCATTAGTAGCATTTGTTAAATTTGAAGCAAACTAATGCTGTTATCTTGGACCAAAATATGAACAACATTTGGAAAAAAAAAAGTAAGTGCTCCCTAAATTATTTAAGTCTGTACCATAATTAATATACAGCACTATTGGTTTAGTTAGCTAAGCTGCCTCCATACCAGGGAAGGCCCAAAGTTAATTAGCACCATAGCCTTAAGCATTTCAAATACAAGAGAAAGTAATTTGGTGGTAAAATGCTTGTTTATTATAATTTCAAAGACCTTACCTTTGTGAGTAATTTCTTATCATTAGTAGTTTTCCTTATGGTATTCCTCTCCTCTATAGCTATATTACATTTGGCTATATCACTTATTAAATATTATCTTTCCTGAGGGTGGTGCCAATTCTACAAATATTCCTGTTCAATACAACCTTAGAGCTCCATGGAGAACTGGCAGAACCCTCTAGATTCAACATCCCTGAGGGATGAAAAGGATTCTTCTGTCCACCCTCCTCTTTTTCATCTTCAACATTTATTGAGCACCTACTAATTGCAAGGTGACACGAAGAACAAAAAAGACAACCTAAGTATGAGACCTAAGAATTATCTTTCGTTCCTCTTCATCTGCTTACATCCAAGAAATCACAACGAATCGCTAATTCTACCTCCTGAAGCCCCTTCTTTCAGGCATAAGTGAAGAAGATCTTGCAGAACAGAGTTTTCTAAAGCTATGGTCTTTATCTTTGCTATTCCCTTCACTTGAACTGCTATTCTTTTTTTTTCACTGATAATAATAATTTATTACTAATAAAAATTACTACATGTTTGGCATATTTTTAGAACTTTACATACATTTTCTCATTTTTTTTATTTTATTATGTTATGTTAATCACCATGCATGACATCATTAGTTTTTGATGTAGTGTTCCATGATTCATTGTTTGCGTATAACACCCAGTGCTCCATTCAGTATGTTTCCTCTTTAATACCCATCACCAGGCTAACACATCCCCCCACACCCCTCCCCTCTAGAACCCTCAGTTTGTTTCTCAGAGTCCACAGTCTCTCATGGTTTGTCTCCCCCTCCAATGCCCCCCCTTCATTTTTCCCTTCCTGCTATCTTCTTCTTCTTCTTCTTCTTCTTCTTCTTCTTCTTCTTCTTTTTTTTTTTTGAACTGCTATCCTTGTTTCCTGACCAACCTTTCTTCGATCCTGATGTTAGCTCTCCGAACAGTCTTCAGGAGGAATTTTTTAACACCAGCCTGTCTGTGTGACTACCCCTTCTTAATTGCTCCAGTGACTGCCTATCTTATGTCAGATAAAGACCAAACTCAATGGAACCCAATAGTCCTGCTTACAAGTGAAAATGAATCTGTGGCACATCTAGTCTTGCAGATTACACATTTTCAATAGCTAATTGCAATAGTTAATTATTTGCAACTCTTAAGCTTTTCTCTGCATTTTCTCAACCTGTACTTTTGGAAAATTTATAGAATGTCATTCAAGCTTCTAATCTTACTCTTGACAAAACAGTGCCTACTTATCCATGCCGTGTTTGCCTCACCAGACAATGAGCTCTTTTAAAAGAGGGGATGTGCTTGATTTATCTTTATCTCTGTAGTGTCTACTTTATCACTCGGCTCATCACATGGTTTTAAGAAATGCCTTGTCCACATAGTTAAGAGAAAATTATCTATTTGAGATATATAATAATAATAATAATAACAATCTATAATTGTATACTATCTAAATGCTAGGCACTTTGCATATCTTATTTCATATGATTTTCTAAATCACCATGAAATATTTCTCTTACATTAAACTTAGAAAATTAAAGCTCAGAAGGTTTCAGGGACATAACCATGTGTTTTCTTTTTATTTTGTTTAAAGATTTTATTTATTTATTTGAGAGAGTGTGTGCATGCATGCAAGAGCGCATGACTGGGGGGAAGGAGGAATGGGGGCGGGGGAGGGAGAGGGAGAAGCAGACTCCCTGCTAAACAGAGAGCCCAATGCGGGGCTCAGTCCCAGGACTCTGGGATCACCACCTGTGCCGAAGGCAGACAATTAACGGACTGAGTCACCCAGGCATTCCAACTATGTGTTTTATTTTCTTTGTTTTTTTATATTTTTAAATTGAATATTTTATTTTGGTACGTACTGGCAAATTGCTTCTAAAAGACTTTACTAATTATGCACTCTACACAATGTTATTCTCCTTCTGTACCCTCAGCAACACTGGGCATTGTCACATTTTTAAACATTTGACAATGAATTTAAAGCTTTTTAAAAAGACATTTCCTTGATGACTGATTTTTCTGTACACCTATTAAAATATTTACTAGCCATTTCATCTATATGTCTTTAGTGCTATACCTATGCGTTTTAGAGTAGAAGTTTGAACTCAGGCTGTCGATGGTTCAAGAGTCAACACTCTTAATCATTATCCTATAGAAAGCGATGAACTGCACTATATAACTGTAAAAGCCTGGGCTGTTTTTGGCATGCTACACATAAATACAGTCAATATTCAAAGGATCAAAGCAACACTGCAGCCTGGAGGCCCAGGTGAAGCATCATGAGAGTCTAGGCTTGAGTCTGAGTTTCTCCTCTGGGTTCAGATTTTCTCTTACTTCTCCCAACTGACTCAATTTATCCCTCCCCATAGAGTGTTAACTTAATTTTATAGCTCCATTGTGAATATTCTCATAAGTAGCAAACTTTTGAGCATTTTCTTCTTACATCTCTTAATACAATTTCTGTATTTAATCTCTTAAGATACAAATGGCTTCATTTTCAAAGATGCTAAAAATTTTGGTGACCTTGACCTCATTCTGAGTGTGTGCATTGTCTTTGGAGGAAATTAACCAGATAAACATATGTTCTCATAAAATCAATAGCTGACATATCACATCTCATAGTGACCTATCAAAAGGAAGAGCTACCATAAATCCAAGCATCTGTAAAATGTAAATTTAGAGGGCATAAAAACCCCATGCGATAATACAAAGCAGAATCTAGTTAGAGAAATACAGGGAAGATGGAAAGGATTTATGCACTAACCATAAACTTGAATACACTAAATATAAAGCACCTGATTAAAGTATCTGTTCCTCTCTCTTTTGTTTATTTTATAGTACATTTTCTAAAAAGAAGTACCAGGCAATGAACTATGCTTATTTAGAGACTGGAAAGGCCCTTCAAATCTTCCTTATATTTAGAGAATGAAAAGCCAAAATGTACTTTTTCCATTGGATCCAGGAAAACATCAATTCCTTTCTTTTTTCTGCCAAGACTGTCTTCCTGCCCGTTAGAATATACTGGAGAAAAACTTTACAGTTATCTCTATCCTAGTGTTAATAGTTGGGTATTTTATCACGTTGATGGATGTTTGCTTGTCTAGGTTACTTTTTAAGCTAAGTATGAAAATGTATTCCTAGAGTCTAGCTTTTCCAAATATATTATTCCAGGAAGATTGTTCTCAAAATCAGTGACATCTTATTGTCAAATCCAATATTCAGTTATTCATTTTCTTATTGAAATTCTATAGCCTTATACATCATTGACTTATTTATTTATTTATTTATTTATTTATTTATTTATTTTTTATTTTGGTGCTCCTGTATTTTTGCTAATTTCCTTTCTAATGTCTTACTGTGATTCTGTTCTTCAACTTACAGCTTTTAAATGTCAGGGTTGCTCAGGCTTATTCTCTCAGCCCTTTTATCATTCTATATATTTTCTTCAGATGATGTCACCCAAGTGTATGCCTTCTATCACTACCTGTGTTATCAATGACCCTAAATTATAAATCCCCATCCCTGACTCATCTCTTGGACTATAGATACACATGCCTCCTGAGCACACTAGTCAGTGCTCTGTCAATGTTCCCAACAGAGTCACTGCCTAACACACGACCCCCTCTCCCAATTCCTTAACACCCTCCAGTGTGTCCTGACCCCGTAGGTAACCCATGTCTCATCTCTCTCCAGCCTTTTAAAAAAAGTTAGTCTGTAACTTATGTGTTCAAATTTTATGTTGAACTCCCTCAACACTTGGAGCTTTCTCAGAAAAGCAGAACCAAGCTGTGTTTCGGGTGATGTTGGGGACTGGTGACACACGGAGGACAGAGAGTTCTCTGATAAAACACACAACTGCTCCAAACTTCCAATGACTTGGCCTCTGTGTGGAGGCCGCCAAAATCAGCTTGGCAGCCCTTCTGACTAAATGACCTTAAATGGGGTTCAGGGGAGTCATCTAACAATAATTCTTGCAGAACCAAGAGATGATTACTTTCAAGGCAAATGGGAGGACATCTTTGGGGTTCATATTTGCATTTTACTATAGTGTCTAGATGCATTTAGCTGGAAGTATATGGGTCGCTTGAACACCACAGCAACAGAAAGTTTGACAAAGAAGGGAAAAGAGAATCAACCTGCCATTCTCTAGGAAATCTGCCTACACAGCTGGTACCATGGGGATATCTTGTGTGCATTTTTGAATGTGTTCCAAGGCTTCAAAATGGGATTTCTGGAATCTAAAATGCCGGTGCCTATAAACCGTTTTATTTGTCAGAGTTTAACAGCCTCCCTTGATGTGAAGGCAAGGGAAAGGGAAAGAGCTACTCTGAACTTGATAGCTCATTTCAAGTTGGTTTCCTTTATTATGGCCTTGCCCTTTCTGAAACATCTGCCCTGACAACTCTACAGTCCCTAACATGCAGAAGAAATGGTGCAGATTTACAGTGTGCCTTCATTCTGGATAACTACGGGACTTGAAGGCAAGAAGCAGGTGGATAGAATAAACAAATTTTCTAGGATCCCATATGTTGTTTTTGTTCCCAAATTTAGAAAGAACTAAAAAAAATGACTTTCCCTACCTTATGGAAGTCCCAATTCCTGCCTGGATCAACTGTGGATCATTTAATGTTCTGTATTGAAGCCCACACTGTGTTAAATACCATACCTAAGCAGAACTAAAAGTTTGTTTTTTTTTATTTCTTTAAATTAAAATCCAGATTTACAAATTATTTACTGATCAAGGATGATATATACAAAGCTTAATGAGAGACTTTGTTGTGCAAATAGTAGTCTCCTTTTAAATTGATTCATTATCTAACATTTAAAAGATTTCACTATGATCTGCCTTAACACCAGATTCTATTATCTTCCATCAGCCCCAAAATAAAGCTAAAAGCAAGACCATACAAAAAGCATTTTAATACAGTCAATATATAATCTCTCAGAAAGCTTTGGCAATGCTGCTAGCTACTCAACATGTAGGCCATGGTAGGGCTGCTGGGGAAATTTTGAGTATAGAATCCTGGTCTACCTATTTAGGATGACACAGACATTGTCGAGTCCAATTATTCCATGTGTTCCAGCAGGTCACTTAATTTTCCATTTTGATAAAAGTATGGTTCTCTTACCATTGGTGTTTCACTACTGTGTTCAGACTGTCTGAGGTTGAGGGTTTAAATTCCACTGTCTTCTCTTTTCAGGAGTTGTTTATTAAAGACTTTTCTTCTATTACCACTTCTAAACACTTGTCTGTATGTATTTTATCCACCCATTCAGCTATACTTCTCTTGCTGGGTTGAGGAGAGAAAAAACCCAAAATATGATACTTAATTAGTTCTGCATTCCTTCCAGTGTTATTCCTAACTTAAAATACCATAAAAAGTAATTTCTTGTCAGAATGCATTTTTATTGAATTTCCTCCTGTGCTTAACTTCAGTGGCAATGTGTAGGCTCAGAGTCTTGCTTCAATGTCTACTCACTGGCACACATTTTTCGTATCGCATTTCAGGAAACCATCAGTGGAGCTCCCTTGCTTCCTTCAATTAGAGAAGCAAATCTGTGAGCCAGATCTTAAGTTCTTGGGCTGTACAAATAGATGTGTGCATTCCTGGTCAGTGAAATGTACATTTCTTGAATAAGATGCTCTCCTCATTTCATTCTTTCACTTTGGTTTTAAAGAAGTTCAGGAAATTGTGTTTCTGGAGGATAACCTTTGTAGGGCTTTGATGATATGTTGCTTTGAAATAAAGACCTCTATAGACTGTTCATAAACATCTAATTCTCCATAATTACTACCAGAGAAAGGAAAACAAGATCCTGTTTATATAGTAGATGAAATAAATATTAAGTGCTTCAGAGGCCGGTATCAAGTTGTTTACAATTCATCATCCAGAACATTCACGTATTATGTCAAGAGATCAATTCTGCTATTAAATAATACATTGAATCCTGCTTAAGTGCATTTTCTAAATCCCTCAAAATAATCTTCTTTTTTTTTTTTAAAGATTTTATTTATTTCTTTGACAGAGAGAGAGACAGCGAGAGAGGGAACACAAGCAGGGAGAGTGGGAGAGGGAGAAGCAGGCTTCCCGCGGAGCAGGAAGCCCAATGCGGGGCTCGATCCCAGGACCCTGAGATCATGACCTGAGCTGAAGGCAGACGCTTAACTGACTGAGCTACTCAGATGCCCCTCAAAATAATCTTCTAAAACTAGAATAAGAGTAGTACCACTAACTAGTTGAGACCTAATAGGAGGAGTCCATTTTCTGAGGATCACTTACGTATGAATTGTACCAATCAGTATCTGTAAGTATAAAAAAAGCAACTACCTGTTGTCAAAGACTATTGTAATCCTTTCTATTCTGATTATTTGAGAATAAGAGTGTACAATATATTGAAACAGGTGTTTTGATTATTTAACATTATTAATGCTTAACTTAATTAATGCAATATTTCAATAAGGTCCTACTTTTGTGATTCAGGGTCTGAGAAAGTTCAAATATACTATGATACAGTGATAAGCACAATTATGAAAGTAAGTAAAACCAGGAATACATACATGATTTCATTAAGCAAATATGCCAAGTATATTCTATGACCTATGAAATATGAGGAATCTGAAGGAACCAAAAGGCAGGATCCTTTCTGCCCTCTAGAAATCAAAGTGATTATATATATATATATATATACATATATATATATATATAGTATAAAATCACAAGGGGAAATATTATGGGCACCACACTTCAGAGAAGTTAAGAGAGCTAGTGTGCAGTCACTCAGGGAAGTCTTCTCTGACAGTGACCATGAAGGACCATAGCATTTGTTCAGGCCGTGAGAAAAGGGAAAACAACCCCTGATTGGAGGGATTTATAAGGAAGAGAATGAAGACGGGGCTGAGGCTTGCACTTGGATGTCACAAGGAGACCAGAATAGAGAATTTGGTGGCAAGACCGTGAGTTCTATACTCTCCAGTCAGATTATAAAACTTCAATGTTATATCACTATCAGATGTAAAGGTAAGTATGATTCAATAAACACTTATTTACACTCAGGACCATTATATTCTATAATTTGAAAGATCAAAAGACAAAACAATAAAAATACCTTAGCACACTATGCCAGCTGCAGTCTTGAAAACTCCAAAAATACGTACTTTAAATATTTACCTCCCTCTCTACTCCACTGATAAGCCCCCTTTTACTCCCAGTTCTTTCCTGGTCTGCCCGTCCTAATTATTTAGGAAATTGAATTACTGATGCAGCATTTTATAAAGGAGTTTAATGGTTTCTTTAGGGGCTCAGGGTAACTGGCGCCCTAAATTAGTTTGGGAAACTTCAAAAAAGAATGTGCAAAGCCCTAAGAGAGTCATCTCAGCCTCATGCCTCAGCTTCACCAGGGTTGCTTAGTAGATTGCAGATCAGGAGCTGTGTCTCTAGGGATTCTGATTCAGTGAATCCAATATGAAGCCTAGGAACCCACTTAAAATCAAAATGAAGGGGAGTCTACCTTTTTAACCATAGCCCCTCTGTTTGATCATTCTTTGTGCTCTAGAGCTGATTTACCAAAATGCAAGTGTGTTTTCATTGCTGACTTGGAAATGAGTTGAGACATCTCCTAGAAATAGGGAAATGTTAAAAAGATCCCCCTAATGAGTTGTAGTTCATTGAAAGTGTGGTAGCAAGGTCTTGCTTACCCACACAATGCCTCACACATGAACAGCCACTAAGTATCAAAGCATCAAATGAATTAGCAATAATCATGCCTCGGATAAACCTCATTGGCTATGATACTGCCACTGTGCAAAACTAAAGCATCAAATGAATGATTGCAATAATTATTCATATTTTGCCACATTGATGGTAATGACACTAAAAAATAAGTAAGATTGCTTGGTCTCTCCTCACACCCAAACTCTTACAGTGGTCCCAGTGGCATCTTTCCAGAATAAAGTTTAATTCTTAGATAATCAAAGTGTTTTGCAAATCAGGAATCCTTACAGTCCCAACATGCATAGTGAGATTTGTCTAGATCTACTTTTTAAAGAAGGTGGAATGATATTATGAGAAGAAAACCAATATATTGCAGATCACATAGTGTTTAATGAGAACATTATTTCACAGTGAAGACTGCTAGGCCCATTGCGTTCACTGAGTTTGTCTTTAGTGTGGAGTCTCTCATTTTAGAAAAGTTGCTTCTTTTGATTGAAGGCTTACCCATTTCCACTGAATTCATAGCATTTATCTCCAATATGAATCCTCTGATGTTGCAAGGGAGGAATTCTTGGTGAAGGATTTCCCACATTCATTATTTCCATGGAACTTTGACTGCATAAATGCTCTGATGTTTAATTTGACACGAGGTGTGTTTAATGTGCTTTTCTCCCATGTGTCTCACATATGTGGGATTTCTTTCTTGTAGCAACTGTCTGCTTTGTAATAGGAATTGATCTGACTCTGAAATTGATCTCATGTTTCCAAGGATTTCTTTCTTCTGGGGAATTGCAATTTGCTTCAACTTTACGAGCAATGTGTTCATCCCCAGAATTCTCCTAACCTGTAGAGCTCACCAGGTGAATATTTCTCCTAATGCTCACTTCACAGACTTGCCCTAATTTGATAATGGTTTCTCTGTTTCAGATAATTTCTCATTATGGAATGGAGTGATTGCATTTAAATTGCAACTGAGATCTGAAGATGCAGATACCAAATTTAGGTGCCAGAACAAAATACAAATATTCAAAGCAAATGTCATATTGATGGCTTCAAATTTATTAATGCCTCTCAATCAACTGATAAATATGTAAAATATGTTTCAGAAATGATTTTGTGAATAGTATTTTCTTGACGAAAACTGTTTTGGAGTCTCTCTCCCTTCAAAAGAAGGAGAGTATGGAGGTATTTACTATCCTAGTAAATTAAGCCAGGTGAGGGGAACCTTCAGTATCAGTACTAAAAAATTTAACATATAACTTCTGCACTTGAGGAAATATAGGGTATTTTAATTATTGCATGGGACTAGGTATTTTAACAGAGACTTTAACTGCAACTGAAAGTACACTTAAGACTTTACCAGAGAATGAGCACAACAACTGTGAGCCTTTGGAGTTTTCATCTAAGAAATAGAAAGAATCCCCCTATTGAGATAAAATTCCAAAGAAATAGTGGGAGAGAAAATAGAGTTTTGTATTGATTAGCCCTCTTAACATTGTCCACGATCAACATACAGGTTCTGTGAGTTTTGCATACATCACTTTTCATCATCTGTAAGAACACTTTGCTCTGATTTGATGATCAAATTCATTGTCAGGGAAATGTACCAAGTCTATGGAGCTGTCTCCCATTGGTGCTTCTTCCTGAGTGAATTCCACAGATAGATTTCAATGGTACTCTTTCAGAACTTGCCAATTTGCTTCTCTTCTGTGCTAGGTCTTAAGGATTTGCTTTTAGAGAAGAAAATCCCAAGACATCCAAGAAGAAGAAAAAAAAAATAGCCCAAATTGTTTTGCTGCCCTTTTATCTTTGAAAATGCAAGGTAAATATTATGCTTATGGATTCTAGACTCTGCCTGAAGTAGATGTCTTAATTGGCTCTGTGAAGACTGACCCTTGATCCCAGTGCTAATTCAGTTTTTTGGGGGTTTTCAAGGTAGTGTGCATAATGGGTCCTCATTTCTGTCTATCTGCAACCAGTCTCCACCAGATCGAGTGGCAACATCCACCTAAATGTTACTTCATTTTGGACTTGAGAGACAACTTTTTCAAAAATATATAACTGAAACATAGGAAATAAGCTATACAAATTTTTAACCAAAGAGAAACTTTCAATAGGACACCTTTTCAATCATGTTACTACGGATATACAAATTCTCTTCTCAGAAAAGACCCACAAAACCTCGTAGTGTGTTATTGAATAAGAATGAGAGATAATCACAGTCTGTTAATTCCTTCTGTTTCCACTGAGCAAAGAAGGGATGGGTACATGTGCTACCAGAAGATTTTCAGATGTAGTATCCATTTTCTCCTTCTTTCTTTTCCTTCATAGGGAAAGTTGGATTCTCAAACGGACCACAGGATCCTAAATAATACAGATGTGTACATGTATAGAAACAAATATGTTATAAGGGATTGGTTCACATGATTTTGAAGCACTATCTGTTTTGTC
The DNA here is from genome assembly GCF_003265705.2 of Callorhinus ursinus. NCBI lineage: Eukaryota > Metazoa > Chordata > Mammalia > Carnivora > Otariidae > Callorhinus > Callorhinus ursinus. The sequence goes on from NW_027397070.1 coordinate 54,623,368, forward strand.
CAAATTCACTGATTTAAAATTTTATCTCATCCCAAAACACCCCCCAAGCCATCACACTTACAGAGATAGAAGATTATCATTAGAAAATATATAAGACAGCAGAATGCATGGCAAATTTTGAGAGTAGGAAAACCAAAACTTCATGCACAGGATCTGTGGCTGTTGTTACTAATTTTCATTGTTTTTGTTTGTTTTTTTAAGGAGAAATTCAGATTGAAGATTAATAAAATCTCAGCTCAAAAATTTGAATGATAAGTTCTGTAGCTATAAATAATTTTTGCAAATTATCTAAAATGCTTTCTTTCTTTTTTCATCCACATTCTACCTTTTGGATAAGGTAGAGCATATCCAAAATTGACCTTGATCTTACTGTCAGTCCCTTCCTATGAATGAGGAATTGACAGAGGTAAAATTATAATCAATCAATTTTGCTATTGATGATTTTTTTATGTTATCTATGGATTTCAACTACACATTCTTGAGTTCCCCATTATCATAAATAATCAGTGGTTTATATGATCTACAGGGAGTACAGAAAATGTTAGAATTCCAGAAATTATTTTAAAACCAAAGAAACTAATGCTATCTAGTGATTCAAATATGTTAGATAGTGAATCTGATATTTATAAGGCTAGAAGATTGACAAAGAAAAGAAAAAGCTTTGCACTTTCCATTTCCAGCAATATTCATTCATTTTCAGTATAAAATGTTTTTATGAACCATATTAGTATTGCAATAGGATATTAGATGGCCTAAAGGAGACAATTTTGATTTATACCTGAGTATTCACTTTGACTAATGTGTCCTTTTGGAACAGTTGAGTAAATCTTGAAAATAATAGATACTAATGCAGAAAGAGCCCATAAACCAATTTTTTTCTTGTTTTCTTGGAAGCTTCTCTGTGCTGAATAAATCTTAAAAGTGATGGAATTTTTAGCCTGCTCTCCCTTAACTGATGCAATTTCCAGCTTGTGTCCATTAACTGTTATTTTATAATTTAATTATTATTTTTCAAAGTACATAAAATCCATTTTTGTAGGATAGAAATAATTACTGATTTTATCAGTATGTCGAGATAAAACAACAATGATAGCAACGGATCTAGCATTCCCTAATAAATAAAACAACTAAAGCCTGAAAGCAAGTTGTCCATGATTCCTCTTAAAAAAAATTCGTTATTTTGGCTGCTTTGTAGGTAATATGCCTGAAATTAGATAACCATTTGGGGAGACAGAAACATGATTTATTAATGTCACAAAATATATGAAGTAGTAAATAGTTAGAAATTCACATACAAAAGGGTACATTTCAAAATCTAAAAATTGCTTTCAAATATTAGCAGGAATCAATGGAATTGATAGTAAAACAATAAATAAAATTAACAAACCTCACAGTTCATTATTTCTTGCTTTATTTATTTTTTTTTTTTGCTTTATTTTTTTTTAATTGATAAACACTAGGGTACCTGGGTGGCTCAGTCGGTTAAGCATCTGACTTCAGCTCATGTCATGATCCCAGGACCTTGGGATGAGCCCCATGTGGAGCCTGTTTTGGGCTCCCTGCTCAGTGGGGTGTCTGACTTGCCCCTCTCTTTCTGCCCTTCCCCAGCCCCCTGCATCTGGCTTGTGCTCACTTGCTCTCTCTCTCTCTCACATTCTCATTCTTGCTGTCTCTCAAATAAATAAAAATAAAATATTTAAAAAAATAAATAAACGGTAGCAGAGTAATTAGAGAAAAGAAGGAAAGAGAAAAAGAAAGAGAAAGAAAGAAAGAAAATGTTACCAATATCAGCAGTGAAAGAAGAAACATCGTTATGGCATCTAATGAAATTATAAAGAAGAATAAATGAATATTATGAGCCAATTTATTCCAATTAATTCAATAATTCTGATGAAAAAGGCATTTTTAAAGCATGTTACCAAAACTAACTTAAGACAAAATAATCTGAATAGCCTCTATATATTTAAGAAATGACTTATATTCAGTGACCTTCTGATAAAATACACTACAGGTTCAGATGGTTTTACTTGTGAATTCTGTCAAACATTTAAGGGTAAGATAATATCTATAAAAAATAGAGAAAGGGACACTTCACAATTCATTTCTTTAGCTAACATAACCACTACACCAAAACCTGACAAAGAATTACAAATACAGACCATAAACCTGGATGGACAATCATTTAAAAAAAAAATAGATTACAAGGGCGCCTGGGTGACTTAGTCATTAAGCGTCTGCCTTCGGCTCAGGTCATGATCTCAGGGTCCTGGGATTGATCCCCACGTGGGACTCCCTGCTCTGGGGTAAGCCTGCTTCTCCCTCTCCCACTCCCCCTGCTTGTGTTCCCTTTCTCGCTGTCTCTTTCTGTCAAAATAAATAAATAAAATCTTCAAAAAAATTAGATTACAGTAAATTTTTGTTCCTTTAAAATAATGTTGAAAAGTGATCTGTCTTCTTTTGATGAAGGTCCATTAAGGCCTTGCTCTGTATCCAAGTAATTGGGAACCTCAATAACTAATTAGCAGCCTTTCAAATCATAATGGATTAGCATGGAATTAATCTGTACTGACTCAATCATTTCTCCTGAGGGTACCTCTTTGAGTGTGTTTCTTTTATTTCCTTGCTTACCCAACACTCCACCCTCCACCATTAAAATAGCATGATAAAAATCAGTTAGAACTTCCCAAATTTCAAAATCCAAGATAGGAAATGCTATTAATTTTAACCAGACATGATTCTGAAACATAATGGGCCTCTTATTTTCCAGTTGAACTCATAATCATCCTTTCTGTTTCTCTGTCTAGAATTTAGGTTGATCTCCATGGGTTTAAATTAATGTTCAGGTTGACTAAAAATGAAGGCAATTCATATTTAAATGATCTTCTGTAAGTGATAGTTAATAAGGAAGCTCACTCTCTAGAGACCTCGGCACTCACATTTCTTCTAGGATGGAATGAAAATAATGAGAATGGTATCTCTTAATTTGCTATGTATTATTTCTCTTTGGGTCAAATAAGCAGAAATGTTTGATTAGGAAAGAAATGTTTATAGAATTATTTTCTATTTTAACAAGAATTAACAATTGTTATCTGTTTTGTGGCGTTGGAAATTCTCAGAGGACTTGGAGAATATTCTGGCCCTATCTTTACACAGTGTGCATACGCATACAGATGAAGTGAAATGTAAATAAGTTCAGGCATCCTGAGGTCCATCCAAGGAAGAGTCCAGAACCACAAATTAAGATGTATTACTCTAGGGCTTTCTTTCCACATTTTGAAACACTAATTCATATAGGGTTTTAAAGAGAAATAAATAGGACAAACAAAGTTTATATTTTTAAGAAATACTATGATTCCATTACTTAAAGACAGATTCTCAGTCTAATTAGGAAATAATTAGAACAATAAACCTAGAAAAATAATATTTTGATAGTAGATTTAGCCCAACCACAAGTTTGCTGTGTGACCTTGGACAAGGTCTGTTTCTGTATTGTTAGTTCAGAAAACAACACTGACAGCTCCCACACAAGGTTATTATAAGAAATGAGTGACAAAATTGTCCTGAAATGAAATTCTCACTGTGACTGGCACATTGACTGTTTTCATAAATATTCATCAAACCCACATCATGCAGATTGCAAGGCTTGGGTCATAACTGTCAACAATTCTCCAGAAGAGCCACCTTTCAGTTCCCTCAAGGAACTTCTCTCAGAGGTGCTGACACACTGTGTCACTGAAACAGAAGGTGCAAAAGTGTAAACAAAACCAGGGTCCTTGGAAACTTAAGAAACCCAGTAGTTTTGTCAATTTCAAATCCTATCCACACTCAGAACACAAAATTCCTTGGTTGCATAATGAAAACATTGGGAACAGAACTTAAAGTTTGCAATTGTGGAATAGAGCTGGGGAAGAAATGTGTCTGTGATTATGGTGCTCGCCCCCCAGTAGACGTTCCATGATCTGGAGCCAAGCCATGACCCAGTTTCCTACAATAGCATTGTTGATGGCCTCACAATTACCAGTTGCTTCTTTCTCATATAGTAGTTGTCAAAATTCAGTAGGTACACCTGCTTGAAACCACATCAAGCATCTTGGGCTCAGTCAGTGGTTGCTTTCTACATACTTTCATTCTTCAGCTTCTGAAAAATATGCTGGGCCTGTCCCTGCCTCTGTGTTTCTCTTCTAACTGAGAAGGCAAAAGTGAGGTGATTTAAAATAACACAAGGTGATTTCCTTTTATTTATATAAAGTGATTTATGACATATCAATTCTTTGCCTCTTACAATCTGCCCATATTCCCTGTGATTCTGGTATGTGCGTGCTGCCACATACAGGCAAATTACAAGCCCTTCACCCTCACCACAACCTATACACTTACACACTAATACACACTTCACTATTACTGCCCAGTCTGATTCCCTTTAGAAGGCACCAGGGACTAGACTAAGCATTTTGCAAACACTATCCAATTTAATTTTCTCAGGCATTATTGACATTTTACTGATGAATAAATCAAGTCTTAGTTTCATTCTCAATATCACAACCTATTAAGTGGAAGAATCACAATATTTTTCTGATCTCAAAGCCCAAAGCTTTTGATCGCTAAGTTATATACTTCCCCATATAGAGTACCTAGGTGTAGATATACACAGGGGTTTTGCAAACCTGAAAACCTGTGGTGTTCAGGAATACATGGTCTTAGGTGGATAGCTTCAACACAGCTGGCATTAAATTAATCAAAAGCAACAATGTTCTCTGTTTTCTCCAAAGTTTGTTGCCACTCTAAGCTAGTTCACAGCAATGCAAGATAGGAGGCCTACTAGAGGATGAAGCTGAATACTTAGTGATATCATGGTCAAGGACCCAAGATTCTCCAAATTCTTTCCTGTCCAACCAATCATCCCTTCGTGGCTTCTGATATTCTAAGGAATCTAAATGCAGAGAACAATGACAACATGGAAGCCAAGATCTTCTTAGTTACTAGCTGTAGAACTCAGACAGAAAGGTTTGTTAACACTAACACTAAGACTCAAGCCAGTGGGGTCTCATATTTAGTTCTTACCCTGGGCCAGTGCTTAGCTTTTCCTTCAGCCTTGATCAATATATTGTGAAGCCTTAGACCAAGTGTCATTCCCTAAGGTGACCACTTAAGTCCACTCACCTTCATAATTACATGGAAGCAACAGAAAAAAAAAAAAGAGGATTCTGATTCATCTGTCCTGTTGCTACATGGAGTGCAACAGGAAGTGAGAAAGAGTAGAGCCTACCTCGCTGATGATAATCATTTTATTCAATAGGTCAAGTTCTGGCCAATCACAATATCAATAATTCCTCTTTTGTTTTGTGACCCTGGACCTGTGAAGAAGTATTTAACAGAGGTGGTATAAGCTCCTTTGTGAAGGGAGGAAAGACTGAAAATACCAACCCCCCCAACACAGATATACTCTATAGTCTAATCATTCATTCATTCATTCACTTTATAGATACTTATGTGGCAGGCACAGTTTCAAGTCCCAGAGATATTTCCATGAACAAGGCAAACACGGTGCCATCATCCAAATTACATCTTAGTGGAGATGTAAGGGCAACAGACATATTACATAAAAAGTTATTTTAGAAAGTGATGATTGCTTTAAAAAAATGGAAGTGTCATCTGACAAAATGTCATCCAGTAAGGGAAGAACACATGATTTGAATTCAAAATACCTAAGGTCTTCAGATACACATCACCCATAGTTCATGGAGGCTCCTTTTCATTCTTGTCTATAAAATGGAGAAATTAAAATTATTCAAAAGCATAAGACTCCTGAGAAACAAATGTAAGTGATAGTTAATACCAGTTCCATTCTTGTTTTTTTTTTCCCCAGTCACCGCTTTAAACATGTTACCTGCCATACTAATTTTAATTCTTAAAACAATTCTAGGAGGTGAATGCCACTGTTATGCCTGTCTTACCAATGATAAAACTGAGGCAGAGATGTGAAATAACGTGCCCAAAAGCACACATGGAGAAAGGGAGCTGTCAAAAGTGGATCCAGGTTTACCTTCTGTGAAAGCTGAGCTTACCAGTATACTCCAGTTGTTTTTATTTTATATTTTTTAAATCTACAAAGCAATATAAGATAATTGTTGAAATTGCTGTAGTTGATTAACTTTTTTGTGACAGTTATTTTTTTTCCCTCTGTGTAGAAAATACCCAATTGGGGATCTATGGGATCTTAGGGTAGAATTCTGATTCTTTGTCTCTCACCCAAGGATCTCCTATCTAGTAGATTTGAGAGTTGGTCCCTAAGTATGTGGAAGAATTTTCTTTAGAACATAAATCCTGGTGAGATGGGAGGATGATAAATAAAATGAATGCATTTCAAAATTTTGTTGTTGTATGTGTCTTTGTCTTTAAATTTCCCCCTGGTTAAATTTTGTTTTTAATGATATGGAATTTGAAGTTGCTGCATGCTCTAGAGAAGTGAGATATACACATGGAGGGATATTAGGAAACAGAAAAAAACAAAAGAAACAAACAAAAAAACAAAAAACACTTGATAAAATTGGCAGATTTGCTGAGTTCCCAGGAGTGTAAAGAGCAGTGTGGGAATACACAAGTCTGATAAGGAATTCGCTACTCTTCAAAGAGATTCATCTTGTTGCAGACACGGAGCAGAGCGTGGGTATAAAACCAACAATCCTATCATTAGTAGAGAACATTATGAAATTAAATATACAAAGAGTGAAACAGAATTCTAGAGTTTGGAGGCGATAACTACATTGAAGTTGCTAGCTTTACATGATTTTATACAGGTCCTTTCCTTTAGCCTTCCCAGAAGCACAGCCAGCTTAGCATTCTGATGGGGGATACAGTGGATATAGATCAGTGGAAGAAAGGCCAGGGAACACCAAGGCATCATGTTAGAAATAATCCTCAAGGCCATCTAACTCAACTCATACCAACTGCAAAACTGCTGAATAGTAAGGGCACAGATGTAGAGGCAAGAATGAGAAGCTCTGATAGGACAGGAATAATGCTTAAGTCACGTGGAGTGGAGGATTCTTGGTGCAAGTAGCACAAAGTGAGGTTGAACAGACTGGGAAGGGCTTTCAGTTCCAGACAAAGTGTTTTGAACCCTAGTCTCATTATCTGGGGCCACTGCCTTGGCCAAAATGATTATCTTCCCAAAGAGGTGAGCTCAGCAGGTGAGTATAGTAATCCAGTGTGGTTTTGCCTCACCTTAGATGGTGTCCCAGCGCAGGACCAGGTCAAGTCCGGGGGCTTCACAGTCCTGGTTTTATAGGCAGTGCCATCATTAAGAGACAAAACACCACAGAGATCTGAAACGAACAGATTACACATGCCTGTCACTCAGCTTGCCTGTGCATGGTGGCTAATGCAGACGGCTCCGCTCTACTTGAGCCAGGTCTCTGGGGAAAAATTTACCAAGTGTGACTTAAATGGAGTCGCTGTAAATGAGTCTGTACAGGGCAGGCTCTGGGTGTGTCATGTGGGAATCAGCTTGTTTGTGTCGGAGACGAGATGACAACCTGAGGGCTGGGGAGAGTTTCCTTTAAAAAGAAGGGCTTTCAGTCTTTAAAATGGTTCACACTATTCTTAACATTACTTCAGCAGTGAAACTAGTCTCTATGTCCAAGATCGAAGACATTTGTATGTTAAATATATGTTTTATTTTCCAACATGTAGTATGTGTCTCATTTAGAAATAGTAGAGAAAACTTACAAAGACACAGGGGCAAGAAGTGGAGAGGTAAATCTTCAGGACCTGAGTTCTCAAGTTATCTTTATATACGGTATATGCAAAAAGTAATGAACTTGCAAAAAGTGAACGCCCCAGAATATTGTATAGGTAAATGAGCTCTCGTTAATCTTAAAAAGCAACCGTGATTAAAAAAAAAAAAAAAAAAAGGAGTTTAGGATTTGGAGTCTGACAGTCCTGAATTCCAATATTAGCTGTGTGTGCTGACTATATAATCTTCATCAAGATATTTCTCTTTTATAAACCCCAGTGTATTATCAAATAACTATAGTATAGACCTACAATGTTACTGAGAAGACTAAATAAAAATCATGTAAAGCAAAGACCAATGGTACATAATAGGTACACATCAAATAACTCGTAGTATATCTATTTATTCCCATGAGGTGTCATTGCTTTAACCTCTTTTAAAAATTTCCGTAATCTAGGTCTTTGTCCAATAAAGAAAAACAGCACAGTGAGTGAGTGAATGACTTACAGAACTTATTTCCTAAATAATAATCTTCTTCTTCTTCTTAGTCTGTGGTCAGATTACATGCATGAAAACAGAAATTTACTATTCAATTTCTCAACAAGTCCATTAAAAATTTCAGCACATCTTTCCCACCTCCTTCCTAACACAGGTAAATGTTCTTAGAATAAGATGGTTCATTTTATTCCACATAAGCTTTTACTCCTAATGATTTTTGATCACTTCCCAAATTCAAATCTTAGGCACAAATCACAGGCAGGCAGGTTGTGAAATCTGTCACCCCATTTACTGCCAGGCTTGACTCAAATGATCCGTCCACTAAGTGGATATTACTTTCCTACATCACAACTCAAGGCATCCCTCCTAAAGATGCAGGATCAAAAATGATGATCTTGATGATCTGTTCAGAAAGAGGATGTGATACATATCCATCAACAGTTTGTAGCAAGTTGGGGCGCCTGGGTGGCTCAGTCGTTAAGCGTCTGCCTTTGGCTCAGGTCATGTTCCCAGGGTCCTGGGATCGAGCCCCGCACTGGGCTCCCTGCTCAGCGGGAGGCCTGCTTCTCCCTCTCCCACTCCCCCTGCTTGTGTTCCCTCTCTCGCTGTTTCTCTATCAAATAAATAAATAAAATCTTTAAAAATAAAAAAAATAGTTTGCAGCAAGTGCCTGACCTCTGCCAGAGTCTCCAAATACTTATGAAGGGTTATTTATAGGAGAAAATGAAATTTAACTTTAGAGGACAGAGATCAGACTTGATGACAGGTACCCACAGAAGTGTCCTCCCCAAGTACCTGAGGGAAATATCAAGAACAGAATACCAGAAATATTTCAGGTGGTGACAACAGCTATTCCCCAGGGAAATGCTTAGCCTCCCATATGCTTTGAGTGAGCAATTTTTATCTGATTTACTCATTTTTGAATTCCAGACTCCTAGCACAGGCCTGGTCCATTGCAGGGAGCATTGCAGTGAGTCAATAAATAAACTTAAGTGAATTAATTTGGATATGTAGCTTGCTTTCTTTTTTTCTCTTTCTTTCTTTCTTTCTTTCTTTCTTTCTTTCTTTCTTTCTTTCTTTCTTTCTTTCTTTCTTTCTTTCTTTCTTT